>NW_027041233.1:0-125000 GCF_037179485.1 Ochlerotatus camptorhynchus
AAAAAAAAACAGTAAATGAAAAAAAAAGAAAAAAAAATGAAAACTTTTTCAGGAAAAAACAAAAAGGTGTCAGAAAAGTTAATCAACACTGTATGGAGATTAATCAGGTTGCGGAGAACGGAAGATAACCGTTTGTTACTTAACTCTCCACACAAGCGCACGTAGTGTGGCTGATGACGATGATCTATCCTGATGTGAGAATGATGGTGATGATCGTTCTATTGTTGCCCTCGAGTGTTTGCAACAAAGCACCGGCTGGCTCGCCGGCTGGTGAACTCGATGACCTTGATTTTGCCGTTTCGTGATGCGATGAAACTTGTTGGTTAGAGATGTACAGCTCATCTGCCGGACTCGGCCGGAAATGACTGCTTCCTTTCTCGAACGATTGAGCGGCAATTACAATTCCGCGATGCTCACTACACTGTTGTATACTACAACACCACTCAGTATGAAAGCGGATTGAAAAAAAAAAACCCTCAATAGGGAAAAAAACTAGTACCGATTACGGAGTGCAAGCAATACTTGACCGAAACAGTCGAGCGTTCGATGTGGAATGAGATATTGTCTTTGTGCTGTTATATAGTTCTTCGAGTTCTTCTGACATTTCGATGTACTGTTCAGTGGATATGTACTCGAAACGTAGTTTTGTGATATTTTTATCTCTTTGTTCAACTGCCCAGTTATATAATTCTCGTGGAGTTGTTATGGTGTTTCCATAATCTCGAGCAATACTAGCTCTCTTTTCCATTCGCTTGAGAGTGCCACCAATGGCATCACAGGGACCTTTTTCATGAGACGTTGCAAAAAAAATGCCATTCTGCTTCTAATCCATGCTTTGACTGAAATCTACACAGACTAGCAAAGTTTTTTTATTTTTGTATTGTGATGCTGCCCCATCTGACATAAAAGTAATTTTAGAAAAATCTATCGATTGTTTAATAAAATCTATCATTTTTGAGATGAACAACTGAACTGCAACTGTATCGTAATTCATTACTCCTGATATGATAATGAAGCTAACATTTTCAAGTTTATTGTCTTTCTTATAATAAACTTCAAATGGATGTATTGTTGCTTGAGAATTATTCCAGTGATATCCTTGAGCAGCGTTTTGGATAATGAATGAATTATTTTCAGAAAAATCACAAATTGCTAGAATTTCGCCTTCTTTTAATGATTCTTAGAAAAGATGACTGTTGTTTGTAAATAAAGTCATGAGTTATAAGTTTGTTAATTTTATCAGTGAGATACGGAACAAATTCATCAACAGGCTTGATAATCGTTTCCAAATTACAACGATCAGTATTCAGCCACTGTTGAAACGCAACATCTTGTTTGTCATTTGATTCTAATATCAAAGTAAGTTCCTCTTCAATATGTTCATTGGAAGCACACTTTTCGCAAGCACGGAAAAAGCAATCAGTTGATCTAGTAGGAATATTACAAAGCATTTTTTTTCTCTATTATTGCATCTTGTGACATAATTCTTAAACTGTTGATCATTAATTTTACATTTTCATGAATTGTACAAATACATACATTATGTATACCAGTAGAATCAAGTAAAATGCAATGTTTTGGTCGCAATTTTGTAAATATAGTGAAACCAATATTAATATCTTTATATTTATCAACAAAAATCATGTACGCTTCTTTGAGGGACATCATTAATAGGCGTTTTGAACGTGTTCTTTTCGTCCATTTCTAAACTCGGAAACAAAATCATTTGTTCCGGGCATAGGTCTACTAATATTATTGTCATCAAAAAAATCAATAACTAGTTTTTTTGTATCATCGTTGATCCCATGCCCACTTCTTTTGTTGGGTGTGCTTAGAATACCCTGCTCATTAACAAGGCTCTTCACCTGCCTCACTATGTACGTTGGTGCGTTGAATTCTGCTACAACTTTATTCATGGACCAAGACTTTGGCAATACTGATAATACTGTTATCTGATCTTTTCTGTCAGCTGTAGGGGAATTGAACTTCTCCTTTAGCTGCACAATCATTTCTTCGTATGCCTCTACTTGGCTAATGTCTGCTGTATCTAGCCAAATATATTTTTTCGCACTACTTGTGTAATTTCTAGAGATTTTATTGAACGATAATCCATGCTCCTCATGTTCCTCGATGAAATTGGAGATAAATTCAACGTTTCCACAAAGCCATTAAACTTCTCAACATTGTATGGGCGTTGCAGATCATCTGCTGATGGAACTGACTCCAATGATGGAACCGATGGTACCGTATCTGAAGGAAAGAAGAAGAAAAAATAATGAATAAGTGCAATTAGGAGGTTGCAGTTAAAAGTTGATAGAATCTGAAAGAAACGGCTAGCTCAACGCTCTCTTAACCTCGGGCCGGCTATCCACGTACTCTCGGCAGACTCGTCAGGGGACAAGGTGGATCAATCACCCAACGAACAATAACTGAAAACCGACTTTCATGCACCTAGGGCTCAGAAATTTAGAAATAAGGAGACGTTCACATTCATTTTATCTTTTTTTGTTTTATTTAAATATACATGAAGGAAGGGAAAGGAGGGGACATAGGGTAAGGGGAACGATGCGGCCGTTCAGCTCCCGTTGACGTCATGCAATTGTAGAGAGAGAGAGAGTTCTTCTAGCGACATACCTATTGCTGGTTACTCGATGGTGGGATGCTCACGGAAGGGGGAGAAGCACATCGGCATCATGCACTGGCAAGCGGGGGCGGACCCGCCGGACCTCACCAAGCTGACACCTCCCTAGCGTCCGCTTCTCCGCTCCACAACCGTGTGTAGTCGACCGAAATGGCGTGGGGGGGTCTCGGCAACTACCTGCACCCAGGATGGGGATTAGTTCTGGTTTTCGGGACTCACGTGGTACAGTCTGGACCTCCTAGCTCACTTCGGCAAACGATGCTCTTCACGCTTCTCACGTGGCTCCGATGACTGACCGACAAGGGCGGTTCACAGAGAAACAGAAGATTGTCCCACGTTGACTTCCGACTTCTAGCTCTTCAATAGCCGACTTTCTTCAACGAGCGGGCAGAATCTCGAGCGACGGCGTTGCCGGGTTAGCACGGGAAATCTGGGGTCACCAAGGCTCTGAAGATCCCCGTCTCCCGACCGAGGAGGCCGTGATATGGCGTGTAGATGACACCGAAAAACGTGCCAAACCGTGACACTTGTCTTCGCTGGTGTAACCAGAGTTTCACTCGCGCACCGTGCAAATCACCACACACTCCACGAAACGTATCGGTCCTTAGTGGGATTATTCCGATTCACCGCGTGTACGAAAGGTAAAATTTGCTTCCAAGATGGCTTCGGGAAGGGTATTCACTGTTTGCGACGATCTCCGCGTACGTCCGTCTTCGGTGATAGTTCTGGACACTCTATCCCCTTCGCTGATCCTCAACATTTCTTTCCTCCCATCCTCTCCTTTTCGAACTCTCCCTCTCAACTCTCTTTCTCTCTCTCTTTCGCCGGTTGGCTTTCGGAAATGGGAAAACGGATCCCATTTCGCTCCATCGGAGATGTGAAGGGTGCACGTAATTTGCACACGGTGGGTTTATTAGTATATATATTGTTGTAATAATTTTAGTGCGGAACTTTGCCGTCTTGTTTTATTTATTTACATTCATGATCATTGGACAAATTACGCAAGCGCGGTTTAGATTGGTCCAATGATTTTTTTTTTCCGTTTGTCGGTTTTCGATAACATCTAGCTACATGCAAAGCTTTACATCAACTTAATATGGGGCTGGGTAACGAATTAAATAGGTGAAAGATTTTATGTTAAACACAAATGAACAAAAGTGGTTTGAATATAGATATCTATGTATGTATATAATGCAAATATGGGTATTTAAGTAATGTTGAGCCTTCCTATGGCAAACAATTAAGTAGAAATCTAGCTTCCTATAAATTAAATTTTGTGTATTGCAAAAGCTGTACAATCCAATTTGCTTAAAGCCATTGTTAGCGGTGATTGACCGGTAACAAATCATCAGGATGACTGTTCTTACCTAGCTCATCTACGGATTGATGGCCACTCATTGATGGACTTGGATCATCACTATGCTGCTGCCCACTAGTTGACGGTTGGATATTTACTTCATTTCCAACGATCGGCGTTTTTTCATAACTGGACTTCTATTATGAGATATCACGCTACGGCATGACTCACAAATGCTCATCGTTTCATCAATTTCGTGGTTATATCCCATAGAATGTATTTTTTCTACCATCGTTGTTTGCACAACATTTCAATCCTTTGAGCCTTAATTTACTACTATGGTCCATGATAATAATTTTACTATAACTTGTCTTCACAACTTTCGTTATCAGATTGACTGCTGCTTGTATGAAATCAACCTTAGCTTTATAGTGCTCATAGGTAGAATGCAGTGGTAGGTATATAATGTTAATTGTTTAGGTATAAATAACAGAAGGGCATATATAATTATGATGCGATACGTTGACTTCCCAAATCGTTGTTGATTCGAAAGAAGATCTCAATTTAAATTTTATTCATACCTAATTCTTTATGGATAATTTGAGCTAAGAATTCTAAGTTGCTATAGGAGTATCGGATTTTGCCTCAGTAGTGGACAATATAACCAATTATATTATTTTTCAATGATATAAGCCCTTTTCATATGGAATTCTCTATTAATCTAAGTAATTAGTTGCTGATTAGACAAAATTGAATCACAAATAGAGCTTCATTGGGTTCTGAGATGATTTTGAGCTTCACTGGTTTAGTTTTGTGTAAAAATGGTACGTTAAGAAAATTAGTTCAGACATGAAAAAGTTTTTGTAAGAAAAACTTATTTTCCTTAAAAGTGCCCATCTTACAATGTATGGACGGATGGTAGTAAACACAATTACCTATCTTGCGGCAAAGTTTCATCCAAATCAAACATGGCCATTTTTTTAAAACGACTTTTAATTTTAAAAATCGAGTTTTTTCAGTGTAGGTGTCAAATAAAATTTTTTCCAGTATTTTTTTTGATAATTTGGTCAATTTCCTAAAAGTCATCCATACAACATATTTTTGTTGGAGTTGTCATTTTTCCATAATATTTAAAAAAAAAATTGGCAGGAAAAGTTTGGCCCTTCTCAAGTGTTAGTCTAGATAAATTTTGGAAAAACTGAGTATGCAAAAGTGCTTATTTAGTCAAAGTCTACACATGCAGAAATTTTTATTGAAATCTGAGAGGGTGCTGCCAGCTTCGATTGGATTTGGCGCGAAATGCGTCAATTCTTATATTTATGCAGTGCATCAACATTCTATTCAAACATAAAAATAATTAAACAGTAATTTCCTGTGTATTCGGCATGCGATCTACGAACGCTAACCACTGCGCCCCAAATGTGTTGCAATACCACGCGGGCAAATACCAATTTAAAATTCATCACGGTGTTGTGTTTCGTATTCAAGTCAGTCAGCTGGCACTGAAAACTCCAACAGTCGGCGGGACAACAGCTCACTTTATTATATCTCAGATGACGCAGCGGTCCGTGCTGGGACTATCACGCAGAAGAACTGGGTTTAATTCTTCAAACAGCTCCAATTCTACTACTAAAGCTGATAAATCAATACACATTAATATCTGCCTTTAGAAAAAACTTTCATAAAAGTGCGAACATAGAATTGGTGTAGAGGACAACAACCTTTTTTAATTTATTTTCTAAAAGTTCAGTTCAAGTTCCGTCAGAAGCTGCTTAGAATGCTCTTCAATTATGATACCGAAACTTTTAAGTTCTTATAACGACTTAAAAATGAGGCTGCTTAGAATTCTATACACCACCACCAACCAAGCTGCATAAGCCACAAATAGCCTTTTATCAAAACTTTTGGTTAATTGGGTCTGTGCATTGCTGGTCCTACTAAGGGGATGGAGCTTTCCTACGAAAGATGTTCCTGGAACCGAGCGCGCTGTTCAAGATCAGATTGGAGAGGAAGTTATATTCCTCCAACAGTGGAAGCCCTTCTACCAACAATCAATACGAAACTAACGATTATAAATTGGCTCACTACTTGACTAGCCTATTGGTTCCAAGTAAACGATTAACGTACCCTATTCTAGTCGAAATTCTACTACTACACAATATTTGTTTTGATTAGCTATGAAAGTTTGACAGATAAAATGAGGGCTTAGTGAATTTTCCTATGTTTCGAGGGGTGAATCGATTAGCTTGGGACCGAAGAGAGTACCAGAGCTGAGCCAAAAAGTTGAGCACGTTTCTTCGGGACTTACTAGCATAGAGGTAACTCTAAGACCAGAAGCTCCCGAAGAAACGAGCTCAACTTTTTGGCTCAGCTCTGGTACTATCTTCGGTCCCAAGCTAATCGATGCACCCGTCGAAACATTGGAAAATCCACGAACCCCTCATTTTATCTGTCAAACTTTCATAGCGAATCAAAACAAACATAGTGTAGTACTGGAATGTATACTAGAATGGGATACGTTAATCGATTTGCTTGGGACCAATAGGCTAGTCAAGTAGTGAGCCAATTTAAAATCGTTAGTTTCGAATTGATTGTTGCTACTAGTCTAAGAGTTACCTCTATGCTTCTACCGACGTTAGGGCTTCATCGATCACAGTCTTGAATTTTCACCAATGGATATTACGGGTGTGATCGTAAGCGACGTTAATGGGGGTTCGGACGGACTGAACCCACTGGCCATCGAAATTTTCATCGACAAGTGATCACTACCGTGGGGATCTTGGATTACAGTCCACGTGCAATCCAACGATAATGAATTAGAGCAAAATGTGAGGTCTAATCTGGTACCATTCGAGGATGGTCCAGCCAACCGTGTTACTTCTCCATTTACCAATGCATGGAATGAACTGCATGAACAAATGTGACGTTTAAGCGGTGTCGTGTTTACTAAAAATGAACACATGAATAATACTCGTGAAACATTTAAAAATGGCCTATCAACTTATGTACACAAAACTTGTTAGACATTTTTCGCGCGAACCGAAGTAAGCCCATGCAAACCAACAACACAATCGGGTAGGGTGAATTCTCCCCTTTCCGATAGTGGTTTGGTTTGCGTTGGTGTTCTTCGGCTCGTGAGAAAAGGGCGTAACAAGTTGTTTATAAAAGTTGATAGGACCGTTTCTAAAGTTACGCGAGTATCACGTGTTTATTTTTAGTAAACACGGCACCGCTCAAAAGTCAAATTTTTTCGTGAGTCCATTCCGTGCATTGGTCAATTGTTAAGAATTGTCATATTAAAGTTATCACAGGGGTCATATATCAAAGTAGAACCAACCGGTGGAAACTAACGATTTTAAATTGGCTCATTACTTGAGTAGCCTATTGGTCCCAAGTACATCTATAAGCGTACCCCATTCTAGTCGAGATTCTAGTACTACACTATGTTTGTCGCTATGAAAGTTTGACAGATAAAATGAGGGGTTCGTTGATTTTCCCGAGGGGGGCGACTCTATCTACGATGCAGGAAAAATTGTGTTTTGCTGTGGTTAGCTGCGCGCACGCTGAATAGATATCAAGAAGATTGATGACGATTTTGAAGATTTCCTGCAAAAAGATGAGGCGCGATGCAAATAGATGCGAGAAATCAAAGAAAATTTTCCGAAGTTTGATTCGCTAGTGTGAGATTTGTTGAGCATCTAGAATTGAGATTTAGATGTTTCGCCCCCTCGAATTTTCCTTTGTTTCGATGGGTGCATCGATTATCTTGGGACCGAAGATAGTACCAGAGCTGAGCCAAAAAGTTGAGTACGTTTCTTCGGGACCGTCTAGTCTTAGAGTTACCTCTATGGTAGAACGGTTGTCATCATACAGTTCCCCCTGTACCGCGGGACTTAAAATCTCCCATAATCAACCGTGGAGTAAGAGGAACTGAACAGATATCTGAATGCCCAAGTAGCACAAATTCATAGAATTATGTTGAGTAAACTGCTATACAGCCAAAATCAGTCCTATAAAGGTTATATAAACTGTAATAGAACATGTGTGTTGCTTGGGTGTTGTTTTCGATTAACCGAAACTCGGGGATGAATATACAAAGAAGCAATACAAAGGCTCTTGCCTTTAACATGCCTGACATGCGACAACTTCAATTCCTGGAAATTGTACGAGATTCACTCTATAGAAGGAATGGCACTTTTTGATCCCCTAAAGTACCCCTCCACCACGCGAATCCTCACGGTCCAGTCGAATAATGAAAAGGAAGATCGATATCTGAAGAGAGTCATGTTTCACAAAGAGCAAATGCATTAAAATCATTATTGTGAACTAAAAACTTAAACGATTCTAGTTTAGGAATAAAACTTCAAAATTCCACTGTAGAACAGTGATCAAATCCCCGACCTCGTTTGAAAAATTATCCATCGAAGGGAATGATTGGTGGAAGGAGGGGCCACTTCAATCTCAATTGATTCAAGAGGGTCTTCACAGTAGGAAGCATTGCCAGAACAATGCTTTTGAGAGGATCTCAAATATCGAGGTACTTGAGGATACCGTCCACAATGTCATCAAATGAGAACAACCCCGATGAAGAAAGGGCTTCTGTTCTTAAAAATGGAACATCAGGGCATTCAATGTGTTTTTATGTTACTTCATACGCGAAGTTTGCGATTTTCAGAGTTGGTTGGAAATGCTATCTAACATAAAGCTTTAGTGTGATAATGTTTCAGCTAGAGAATAATCTTAGAAGAGAGTAGTTAGCTAGTTCCGTTAGACTACACGTATAGAAATCTCCTTATACCTTTTGGCAAATTTCTATCGCTAATTATTCATAAAATGTATAAGTCAAGTAATAAGCAGTCGCATTGCAAAAAGTTAATGAAGATCATGTGTCAAATGAAATGTATAAGCGGTCACACATACCTTTTAAGCATTCTTATAGGACCCATGTGGTTTGTCTTATGGAATGTATTAGGCTGATGTTTTGGCAAAAATGTATAAGTGAAAGATAATTGATTTTCGTTTCGTGTACGGGAGTATGAAAATTGAATAGAAGTTAAAAATGAGCGAAGGGCCGTTGTACTTTCGCATTAATGGGTTTTGGATGTCCCCGGGAGTGATGGAAAATCCTAGGTATAGTCAGTTCTTCGGAAACCAGGAGGAGTTGAGACTTCCTTTTTTCCACCACTCCTTGATTTGTGCAAGCTGATTTGAAGTTCCTGATCAGCGACTATCCGTGAACGTCTTCGTTTCCGTGAAGAAACTTCCGGAAAACTGAAAGGAATTCCCTCCTCAGCCAAGTCAGAGTCAGACTCGTCATCTGAAAAAAAAAGCAAAGCGATTGCGTCGTTGGTCAATGGCTTCCCGAGCAAAATAAAATAACAACCTGATATAATCTTTAAAACAAGTCTTGTTATTCCAGATACTAGACTCGAACCCGTTTATTCACACGTAGAAGGACAGCTCCACTAAATATTTATTTATTTATTTATTTATTTTATTTACTTGTCTTCGTATAATAAAAACGCACAGACAGAATTATTAATGTCTAGTTAAAGAACTAATCCTATTTTTAAACATGGTTTTCGAAATATTAAAATCATAATCTTCACGCGATTCGTTGAAACGACGGCAGCAAACATCCAGTGGATTGTTTTGACCGTAGACTGTACGATACTGAAGAATACGGAGAAGGTCATTTTGTCGCGTCTGCCTAGTCGGTGCATTGAACTGGATTTTCCCTAGAAGTTCAGCACAATCTACATTGTTGTCCAGAATGTCGAATATGAACAGCCGTTGCAGAAGAATCCTTCTATCAGCCAATGTTGAAAGACGAATTAAAGCACAGCGATCCTCGTACGGCGGAAGAACAACCGGATCATTCCATGGTAACAGTCGTAGAGCGTAGCGGACAAAGTTACGTTGAATCTTTTCAATGCGAAAGCAAAGCGTGACGTGATACGGTGCCCATACTAGAACGCCATATTCCAGTATGCTACGCACTAGCGAACAATACAATGTTTTTAGACAGTATACATCCTCAAATTGCTACGTGTTGCGCTTGATGAACCCTAGTATCGCATATGCTTTGGCGGTGGTTGTTGCAATGTGCTCGGTGAATTTCAGCTTACTGTCCAGTATTAATCCAAGATCCTTGATTGATGACGCACGGTTGACACTTGAAGCGTTCATCTTATAATCGAAAATGGCAGTTGTCCTAGATCGGTTGAACGAGATGATGTTACATTTACGAGTACTCACTTCCATTCCGTTTAATGAGCACCATTCAAGAAGCGAGTCGATATCCATCTGAAGAGCGCAACAATCGACCATGGAGGTTATCATGCGGAAGAATTTCAGGTCATCAGCGAACATGTACTTCGGTGATCTGATGAGTCCGCACAGATCGTTAACAAACAGCACGAAAAGTAATGGTCCCAAATGACTTCCTTGAGGAACCCCGGAAGTAATTGAGAACGTTTCAGATGAGGTTCCACCGAGGCGTACAAAAGCCCAAACGCAGAGTACAAAAACATTTTTTAAACTTTTTTTTTAAAGTTTCGTTCATGTTCCGCCAGAAGCTGCTTAGAATGCTCTTCAATTATTGTACCGGAACTTTCAAGTTCTTATAACGACTTAAAAATGAAGCTGCTTAGAATTCTATAGACCACCTTCAACTCGACCTTCATCCATAGAGGTAACTCTAAGACTGGAAGGTCCCGAAATAACGTGCTCAACTTTTTGGCTCATGTGGGGATTTTCGGGAGAAGGGAAAGTCGTGTGGTACACGATTGAAAAATGAATACGAAGTCTTTCTTTATTAAGTTCGGAGAAGGGTTTTTATAAACTTAAGAAATAATTGTTAGTGAGAGTGAGTATGTAAATCTAAACAGAGAATTCTGGAGCATTATTCATTGTTCAGCATTTTTGGTAGAAGGCTTGGGATATTTACAAACTTCCATCGGTATAAAACAATAATTGAATTTAAAGCGAGTGGCGAGGTTCAAGTGTTTATGAACCACTTACATTGATGGTACGTTACATCGATGCGCACGCAGCAATAACGATGGAACGTAGCAGCAATGTTTACTTGGATATGTTTCCTTGTTTTCGGTTAGTAAATGGAAAATAAATCAAGGCATTGTTCTACTTTTACCAAGATGTTGATTAAAGCAGAAGAATGTTAAGTCGTCGGTATTTAGGTTTTATGGGTTTAAGGAAATGATATGGATAGTTGTATGTTACGCGTTTCTGAAGTGTTTGGTAAATATTTTAATTGACATAGGGGAAAAGTTCTCTTCGGCAATACCTTAACCTATTATCGTCAGGGGTGTAAACAAAGTCCTAGAGCACTCAAATTTGGCCAATAGTTGCTCTGAAACACAATGTATCCACATGCCAAAATTGAGCTCTCAAGGACGTTGTTTACCCCCCTGACGATAATAGGTTAAGGTATTGCCGAAGAGAACTTTTCCCCTACTTGAGTTTTGTCAGTTAAGCAGGATTTGAAATAAGGTTTGTTGAAAATGAAAACATCATGCAACAATGTTGCATGGGAGAAAGATAGATGGTCGTTTGGTCACCTTCCCCCTAAGAGAAAAATGATGTAGCTACGCGGAATCATTTTGAGAAATTGTAAGTAATATGCTCCAAAAATCTTTACAGGTTTCATTGAAAGTTATTTTGATTGTCCTTTTTTATAATTTTTTTTTATATTAATGTTAGTAATGATATTAATGTTAGTATAATATTTTGATTTTTCTTTTTTTTTTAAATGTTTATTTATTATAAATTATTGCTTTGTTCTTGTGAATGGTATATTTTTGATAGTTTTCTTCATCAAAGATAGTTATATTCGGATGATTTGTTTCTATTACTTTATATGGACCTTTATAGATCCTATCTAGCTTTGTTTTGTTTTGGTTTTCTAATAAAACATAATCATTGATTTGAATAGTACTTGGTTTAGAACTTTTGATTTGATTTTGTTGTCTTTTGATTTTAATTCTGTCTATTAGTTCTTTTGTCTTTATTGATGCTAGTTTTAATTTATATTTCAATTCTGTATAGTATTGTTCGTAATTGTATATTGGTTCTATTTCTTTCGGATTTTTTAAATTATTTGGTAAGTTAACGGTTTGTCCAAAAATAAGTTCGAATGGTGTGTATGGAAAATCTGTATGAGGTGTCGTGTTGTAACAAAATGCATAGTAAGGCAACCAGTCATCCCAATCATTTTGAGATTCGTTGACAAATTGTCTTACAAATTCATTTAGACAACTATGATTCCTCTCTAGACCTCCGATTGTTTCTGGATGGTAGGGAGTTGAAAATTTATGTGTTATTTGAAGCATGTCATTGATTCTATGGAATACTTCATTTTTATATTCGGTTCCTTGATCCGTTCTAATAATGGATGGAGAACCGTATATTAAAATGCAATTTTCAATAAAAGCTTTGGCTAGAGTTTCAGCTTGTTTGTCTGGAATTGCTTTGATAATGACATATTTTGACAGATCACATTGAATCGTTAATGCATATCTGTTTCCTGAATTTGATCTGGTAAATGGTCCAATTGTATCTAAAGCAATTGATGTAAATGGTTTTTGTGGTTTAGGTGTCAATGTAAAGTTTTCTATTGTTTTTGGTGAATGTTTATTTTGTTTACATTTCATGCAGTTCTTGATATAATCTGCAATTGATTTTTTCATATTAGGCCAGATGTAAATAGCCTTTAATTTTCTGTATAATCTGTTTATACCTGTGTGTCCACCGATTGCGGAAACATGATTTTCTTTAATTATTTTGGTAATTTAATTTTTGTCATCAATCTCACGTTGTGGTTGATATAAAATAATTTGTATAAAACGAAGATGTTGATTGCATGCTTTCTTTAAATCGTTTATACTTATGATTTTAAAAATTGTGTTAGATAGCGCTAGAGCTATCTTTTCAATTTTCAATTCGTTTGCTTTTTCATCAATCTTTTCTAACAGTGTACCTTGGGTTTTGTTCATTTCATTTATTTTCATTGGGATAAACGGCGCTCGAGCCGAATCCATGTATAGTCTTTTGCTACATTCATTTCTTTTCTTTTGCAAACATGACGCTTGAGTCAAATCTTTGTTATAGTTTTTGTTCATTAATTTGTAAGTAAGGCCATTCATTTTATTTATAGACGTCTTCTCGATGATTAATTTTGGTAAATCATATACTTCATTTATATTGAGTGATTCAAATATTTTGAGTTGATCAGGAGCAACAAATTTTAATTCAAATTATAAGCATTTTAATCGCAATTACATACGTTTTTATCTTAAATGTGAATTAGTTTTCAATCAATTACTTTTATTTTTTAAAAGAAATAACCAGGGAAATTCCTTTTATTCTAATTTATTTTTTATAATCATTATATTGTCCATTTCAAAGCAGCAGAAGTGACGCTCCCGATGCTTTTGTTGGAAGTTCGAACGCAAGTGGAGTGCCGTAACAGTACTTGAGGAAAAACTTCCTCCAAGTATGACAGCCAACCAGAGTGGACGAGGAAAGAGTCAGATAAGCCTGACTTCCTCCAACCCAGCTGAAGAATCAAAAAGGGTTTCTCTCATGCAATTTCCGAAGATAAACATTACCTCTCGGATCACAAAAACGTACACAGAATTCTTAGACCATCAATAAAACTATTTATTTAATAAGAATTCAGTACTGCATAAAGGTTACATTGATACTTGATTTTGAATGATCTATATTTCTTGTATTTGTTTGGTTTACATGTATGAATTTTCAAGTGACACAGATGCGCCTTTTCAACTTTAGTTATTTTGAAATTTTTAATTATTATTTACTGTTCCTAGTCCTATCAGGCCTGTTAAAGTATGACCACCTTAGTGGGATTGGTTTGTTTTGAATTGGAAAAAGGAGACTACTTAAAACTACTATTTACAACTACAACTAATCTACAACTACTATATACACCTAACCTACTATATACAAATTGCTTATCAAAGCATGTTCTGATGTATTGCATTTCTGTACAAATTTGTTCCTAGTTTCGTTAATTTGAAAATCTACTTTCGGGATGTTAGCCTCTTGATGGAGGTCGGAAATGCGGGT
This sequence comes from Ochlerotatus camptorhynchus, assembly GCF_037179485.1. NCBI lineage: Eukaryota > Metazoa > Arthropoda > Insecta > Diptera > Culicidae > Ochlerotatus > Ochlerotatus camptorhynchus. The sequence goes on from NW_027041233.1 coordinate 14,049, forward strand.
ATCGAAAGGACGATCTAGGATCATCCTCAATACCCTGTTCTGCGCTACCTGTATTTTGTTCCTGTGAGTTTGTGCACATGATTCCCACACCGGAGCTGCGTAGAAGATCACAGGCGCAATGATTTGTTTGTAGACAGCCAGTTTGTTCAGCCTAGAGAGACGAGATCTGCGGCAAATAAGTGGATACAAGCACCTAACTAGATTGGAACACTTAACTACTGCCCTATCTATGTGCGAGCGGAAAAGGAGCTTTTCGTCAAATAACATACCAAGATATGTAACTTCGGTGGACCACTCAACCCTTGTGCCATCCATTATTACAGTACAAGAGGGAACCGGTTTTAGTTTGGGAGATTGTCGATGGAGGAACATTATTGATTGGGTTTTGGAGGCATTGATTTTGATTTTCCCACGTGTTGGCATAATCAGCAAAGGCGTCAAGGCATCGTTGAAGTTTGTTTGTTATTTCACGAGGCCTCCTTCCCTTGACGGTTATAGCGGTATCATCTGCGAACAGGAAGAACACGCAACCGTTGCCCAAGGGAGGAATGTCGGAAGTGTAGATGCTGTATAGCAAAGGGCCCAACAGGCTGCCTTGCGGAACACCTGCTGGGATGGAAAAGGTGTTTGAATTGCAACCATTCAACGATACCTTAAACGACCTTTGCTGGAGGTAGTTACGGGTGATTTTTACAAGATGTGGTGGAAAGTTGAAGTTACAAAGCTGGTACACAAGTCCGTCATGCCAAACATTGTCAAACGCCTTTTCAACGTCTAGCAATGCCATGGCTGTGGACTTGGATACAGCTTTGTTACTTCGAATGTTATTCATCACCCGAACTAGCTGGTGATTTATGGAATGCCCTTTCCTAAACCCAAACTGTTCAGGTAGGAGAATGTATTTCTCCTCGACAAACTTGAGCAAACGATTGAGAATTAGTTTCTCGAACAATTTGCTCAGCGCTGATCAAATCTGCTCCACTGTAATATTTTCTGCCGGAGGGACGACACAAGCGGAGGCATCCAAGTTTTGTACGCATTGCGTCACCTGATTTTCGAGCGGACTTTGGATAGTTGAGCCAAGCAAATGCGATGCAGCAATATGATTGCCAATCGCATTTGCTTTCTCTTGTGGGGTAATGAGCCGATTGTCATCATTTCCGACTCTGAGAGGAGGAATGGGTTTGGGATGAGTTTTCAGCACCTTGGCTACCTTCCAGAATGGACGGGAGCGGTCATCCAGATTCTGGACAACACGCCCGAAACTTTCATTTCGGAGTGAGTCCATTCTGGAAGCAATCTGCCTGTTCAGATCGGCCATTTCATGTTTTTTGCTCAGATCTCCAGTCCTCTGAAACTGGCGTCTACGCACATTTCTCAAGCGAATCAGTAACTGGGTGTGGGAATCAATAGCAACAAACTTACCCCTCACAGGAACTTGTCGAACGCATGTCTCGTCAGCCACGGATATGGCCTGGTGGAGTCCTTCCAGAGCCCGGTCGATGTCCTCTACGGTGTCAAGCGGCGGATTTTCGTTGATGTTCAGGTCTACCACACGTCCAAACTGGACCCAGTTTACGTGGTGGTAGTCTTTTCGTAGGATTGGAGCAGGAGCTATGTTGATGCCGACCTCAGCCACCACCGGTTGGTGATCGGAGCTTAAGTCGTTGATTGCCACCGGCTTGGATAGCCCGAAGTTCGTCAGGAAGAAGTCCAGCGTGGAAGGGTTTCCCGCCGGAGAGATGAATGTCGGTTCATCCGGAAATTGCCACCATCCGGATGATTCCACCTCCACACTAAGGGCCTCGATGATAGAAGCGCGGATATGCGGCAGCGTGTAGAACTTTATTCCTTTCTTGATGATGATCGCAACACCACCCCCCCCTGGAGTCGATACGATCAAGCCGGATAATGTGGTGATCAGGTAGCCAAAAACTGTCACCGGATTTAAGGTGGGTCTCTGTTAGGAGGCCCACGTCGATACTTTGCTTGCGGAGAAAGTCAGCAAGCTCGAGTCTTTTTGCTCTTACAGAGCATGCGTTCCATGTGACGACAGTTATCGGTTTAGACACCATACTGAATAATAAACTTACCGAGCACTTGGATCTGTCCGGGCTTGCTGCGGCACTGACGAAGAGCACCGGTCATGTCGACGAAAATCTTCATCAGCTCATCCGCAGAGAAGAGATCAGGATTGGCGTTTTGTGCTGGTGGTTGTCTCCAGAATCCAGGGGGGGATGGAGAGCTTTGTCCAGCTGAGGAACCAGACGTTTCTTGACGGGGGCCGGATTGCACCCGTGGATTTGCTTGACCGTGTTGCGTATCACGAAGAGGCGGGAAGTCCTCCACCCTGAATGCCGGAATGTTTTCCTTATTCCGTCCTGGTTGACTTCTTGTGGACGCCTGCTTTCGGATCCGCTTGAAATCCTCGCGTTTGGGGCACTGTTTGTCGGACCCTTGATGAGCTCCACCACAGTTGGCGCATTTGCACGTGTCCGACTCGTCGACAACGCACTCGGAGGAGACATGATTTTGGGCGCATTTGCCACAGCGCGGCTTGATGTAGCAGTTTCGGGTGCCGTGCCCGAAATTCAGGCAACGCTGACACTGGGTGACGTCGTGACGGCCGCCACGGTATGGCTCCCATCGGACAATGATGGAATTGATAGAGCGGATAGCCTGCAACGCATTAAGCGTCACCGTTCCCTTCTGGAAATGCACCAGGAAAAGGCAATCCGGATATTTATTGACGTTCTCGTCCCTCCTTGTCATCCGGAAGACGGCAGTTGGGGCCAGCTTGTAGCGGTTCTTGATTTCCGCTTCGATCAACTTCGGGTCAAAGTTCGGTAGACCCCTGATGACGACCTTGAATGGTTTCTCACCGGGAATATCATGGGTGAAGAATTCCACCTTGGAAGTCCTCAGGTGGGCGATGACCAAGTCATACTCCGTTTTCGTACGGAGCACCACCTTGGTGCCGACTCTGCCCAACTTGAATTCGGCTTTGACGCCCAGCGACGCCAGATCCGCGATGAGCTCGTTAAGATGGGCATTTTTCACTACCAGCGGAGGTAGCTTCACTCTTGCCGCGCACCTTTCAGCAGCATTTTCTATTTCGGCAGCGTCGCCGAAATCTTCGTTTGTCGCAGAGGCATCCTCGTGACCAATTGTGCCATCGGACTGGCCCCGATTCTTCTTCCTCTTCTTGCTGCAACTTTTTCGAACAACTCGTCAGAGCGAGCAAGAGCCGAACTATACTGCTTGACGATCAAGCAGAGAATTGTTACATTGATAAAAACTTTGAATGATCTATATTTCTTGTATTTGTTTGGTTTACATGTATGAATTTTCAAGTGACACAGATGCGTCTTTTCAACTTTAGTTATTTTGAAATTTTTAATTATTATTTACTGTTCCTAGTCCTATCAGGCCTGTTAAAGTATGACCACCTTAGTGGGATTGGTTTGTTTTGAATTGGAAAAAGGAGACTACTTAAAACTACTATTTACAGCTACAACTAATCTACAACTACTATATACACCTAACCTACTATATACAAATTGCTTATCAAAGCATGTTCTGATGTATTGCATTTCTGTACAAATTTGTTCCTAGTTTCGTTAATTTGAAAATCTACTTTCGGGATGTTAGCCTCTTGATGAAGGTCGGAAATGCGGGTATCGAAAGGACGATCTAGGATCATCCTCAATACCCTGTTCTGCGCTACCTGTATTTTGTTCCTGTGAGTTTGTGCACATGATTCCCACACCGGAGCTGCGTAGAAGATCGCAGGCGCAATGATTTGTTTGTAGACAGCCAGTTTGTTCAGCCTAGAGAGACGAGATCTGCGGCAAATAAGTGGATACAAGCACCTAACTAGATTGGAACACTTAACTACTGCCCTATCTATGTGCGAGCGGAAAAGGAGCTTTTCGTCAAATAACATACCAAGATATGTTACTTCGGTGGACCACTCAACCCTTGTGCCATCCATTATTACAGTACAAGAGGGAGCCGGTTTTAGTTTGGGAGATTGTCGATGGAGGAACATTATTGATTGGGTTTTGGAGGCATTGATTTTGATTTTCCACGTGTTGGCATAATCAGCAAAAGCGTCAAGGCATCGTTGAAGTTTGTTTGTTATTTCACGAGGCCTCCTTCCCTTGACGGTTATAGCGGTATCATCTGCGAACAGGAAGAACACGCAACCGTTGCCCAAGGGAGGAATGTCGGAAGTGTAGATGCTGTATAGCAAAGGGCCCAACAGGCTGCCTTGCGGAACACCTGCTGGGATGGAAAAGGTGTTTGAATTGCAACCATTCAACGATACCTTAAACGACCTTTGCTGGAGGTAGTTACGGGTGATTTTTACAAGATGTGGTGGAAAGTTGAAGTTACAAAGCTTGTACACAAGTCCGTCATGCCAAACATTGTCAAACGCCTTTTCAACGTCTAGCAATGCCATGGCTGTGGACTTGGATACAGCTTTATTACTTCGAATGTTATTCATCACCCGAACTAGCTGGTGATTTGTGGAATGCCCTTTCCTAAACCCAAACTGTTCAGGTAGGAGAATGTTGTTCTCCTCGACAAACTTGAGCAAACGATTGAGAATTAGTTTCTCGAACAATTTGCTCAGCGCTGAAAGGAGGCTGATTGGTCTATAGCTGGAAGGTAGTGATGGATCTTTACCGGGTTTGCGGATTGGTATGATTTTTGCTATCTTCCAAATACTTGGAAAGTAGTGCAGTTCCAAGCATCTGTTGAAGATAGCAGTCAAAAGCGAGTACACTTTCGTGCTCAGCTTCTTCAATACCAAGTTGAATATACCGTCAAACCCGGGAGCCTTCATGTTCTTGGTGTTTTTCAGCGCTGAGCAAATCTGCTCCACTGTAATATTTTCTGCCGGAGGGACGACACAAGCGGAGGCATCCAAGTTTTGAACGCATTGCGCAACCTGATCTTCGAGCGGACTTTGGATAGTCGAGCCAAGCAAATGCGATGAAGCGACATGCTTGCCGATCGCATTTGCTTTCTCCTGTGAGGTGATTAAAAGCCGATTGTCATCATTTCCGACTCTGAGAGGAGGAATGGGTTTGGGATGAGTTTTCAGCACCTTGGCTACCTTCCAGAATGGACGGGAGCGGTCATCCAGATTCTGGACAACACGCCCGAAACTTTCATTTCGGAGTGAGTCCATTCTGGAAGCAATCTGCCTGTTCAGATCGGCCATTTCATGTTTTTTGCTCAGATCTCCAGTCCTCTGAAACTGGCGTCTTCATTTCTCAAGCGAATCAGTAACTGGGTGTGGGAATCAATAGCAACAAACTTACCCCTCACAGGAACTTGTCGAACGCATGTCTCGTCAGCCACGGATATGGCCTGGTGGAGTCCTTCCAGAGCCCGGTCGATGTCCTCTACGGTGTCAAGCGGCGGATTTTCGTTGATGTTCAGGTCTACCACACGTCCAAACTGGACCCAGTTTACGTGGTGGTAGTCTTTTCGTAGGATTGGAGCAGGAGCTATGTTGATGCCGACCTCAGCCACCACCGGTTGGTGATCGGAGCTTAAGTCGTTAATTGCCACCGGCTTGGATAGCCCGAAGTTCGTCAGGAAGAAGTCCAGCGTGGAAGGGTTTCCCGCCGGAGAGATGAATGTCGGTTCATCCGGAAATTGCACTGTATACAGCCCATGCTGCGAGTGGTCGAAGAGCAGACGTCCATTCTGATTCCGCTGATAGTTCCGCCATGCTTCGTGGCGGGCATTTAGATCGCCCCCAATGACGAATCGTGAGCTCGTGCGAGTGATAGCGGTGAGGTCGTTCTTGAATTTCATCCTTAGTCCACTGCTGGCAGCACACTGACGAGGGCAGTATACGGCGATGAACCGGACGTTTCCGGTTGATGATTCCACCTCCACACTAAGGGCCTCGATGATAGAAGTGCGGATATGCGGCAGCGTGTAGAACTTTATTCCTTTCTTGATGATGATCGCAACACCACCCCCCCTGGAGTCGATACGATCAAGCCGGATAATGTGGTGATCAGGTAGCCAAAAACTGTCACCGGATTTAAGGTGGGTCTCTGTTAGGAGGCCCACGTCGATACTTTGCTTGCGGAGAAAGTCAGCAAGCTCGAGTCTTTTTGCTCTTACAGAGCATGCGTTCCATGTGACGACAGTTATCGGTTTAGACACCATACTGAATAATAAACTTACCGAGCACTTGGATCTGTTCGGGCTTGCTGCGGCACTGACGAAGAGCACCGGTCATGTCGACGAAAATCTTCATCAGCTCATCCGCAGAAAAGAGATCAGGATTGGCGTTTTGTGCTGGTGGTTGTCTCCAGAATCCAGGGGGGGATGGAGAGCTTTGTCCAGCTGAGGCACCAGACGTTTCTTGACGGGGGCCGGATTGCACCCGTGGATTTGCTTGACCGTGTTGCGTATCACGAAGAGGCGGGAAGTCCTCCACCCTGAATGCCGGAATGTTTTCCTTCTTCCGTCCTGGTTGACTTCTTGTGGACGCTTGCTTTCGGATCCGCTTGAAATCCTCGCGTTTGGGGCACTGTTTGTCGGACCCTTGATGAGCTCCACCACAGTTGGCGCATTTGCACGTGTCCGACTCGTCGACAACGCACTCGGAGGAGACATGATTTTGGGCGCATTTGCCACAGCGCGGCTTGATATAGCAGTTTCGGGTGCCGTGCCCGAAATTCAGGCAACGCTGACACTGGGTGACGTCGTGACGGCCGCCACGGTATGGCTCCCATCGGACAATGATGGAATTGATGGAGCGAATAGCCTTCAACGCATTAAGCGTCACCGTTCCCTTCTGGAAATGCACCAGGAAAAGGCAATCCGGATATTTATTGACGTTCTCGTCCCTCCTTGTCATCCGGAAGACGGCAGTTGGGGCCAGCTTGTAGCGGTTCTTGATTTCCGCTTCGATCAACTTCGGGTCAAAGTTCGGTAGACCCCTGATGACGACCTTGAATGGTTTCTCACCGGGAATGTCATGGGTGAAGAATTCCACCTTGGAAGTCCTCAGGTGGGCGATGACCAAGTCATACTCCGTTTTCGTACGGAGCACCACCTTGGTGCCGACTCTGCCCAACTTGAATTCGGCTTTGACGCCCAGCGACGCCAGATCCGCGATGAGCTCGTTAAGATGGGCATTTTTCACTACCAGCGGAGGTAGCTTCACTCTTGCCGTGCACCTTTCAGCAGCATTTTCTATTTCGGCAGCGTCACCGAAATCTTCGTTTGTCGCAGAGGCTTCCTCGCGACCAATTGTGCCATCGGACTGGCCCCGATTCTTCTTCCTCTTCTTGCTGCGTTTTTCCGTCACAGCTGGTTGGATATTCCCATCCATGGGGAGAACAGCAAACCTGTTGGATGTAGGTACACCCGAACTTCCTTCACCGGGGTTCTTGTCCTTCACCGGGCTTCGCGAGCGATGCTTCCCCATATCGGGGCACGCACACACACAAAAAACACCGCGAAAGAGAGAGCGCGAACACTTCACCACGAACTTTTTCGAACAACTCGTCAGAGCGAGCAAGAGCCGAACTATACTGCTTGACGATCAAGCAGAGAATGAGCTGTTACATTGATATGTTATGATTCTCCTACTAATTATCTGATAACAAGTTAATCTATCGATAACTAATAGACAGATTACGCTAGGCTCATTCAGCTTCGGAAACACTTAATAGAGACCTGAGCTAGCGAGAGCGAAATGGCTCTAATGAGAGAACATTGAATCTGCTTATGGTTGTGAAAGAGACAACCCGAGTAAAAGAATAGAATCTATGCTATAAATGAAAATTGAATTTCAACACTTCCCCTCAATTTTGCATTCTCACTCAAAAGTTGAGACAACCATATCCCTTCCTTAGAAGCATTGCAAAGTGAAACCAATTCTGCTTCTGTTGATGAAAGAGTCACTACCTGTTGTCGTTTGCTGCTCCAGGACACAGTGTTCCCATACACCATGAACATGCTGCCAGAGTTCGATTTACGGCCTTCTTCGTCGTTCGCAAAATCGGCATCCGCCTATTCGATCAATGCCATCGCCTTGGTTGATCTTTTGTATATCATCCGTGCCTTCTTCATGCCTTTAAGGTATCGGAGAATTCGCTTCAGTCCCGTCCAATGTTCCTCTGCAGGTTCACTCTGAAATTGACTGAGAATTCCAACTGAAATGGTTATATCAGGCCTTGAAATCAAGGCTAGGTATTGAAGACATCCAAGTAATTCCTTATAAGGTCCTTTTGTCTGATTAGTTGACTTCTTCCATTTGACATTAGTATTCATTCAGCCAACCTGGAACTCTGGAAGTTCATTCCAGTTTGATCACACGTGCCAAAAACCTCTACAACCGGCAAATCTGCCACGTTGTCTTCAAATTGGTTATTTTGAGCATCCGTTCGATCACAACTGATGAAAAAAGACTTAGATTCATCAAACACGACATCTCTTGAAATTATAATTCTTCTTTTTACATTATTCCAAAGACGCTATCCATTTGGAGCATATCCAACAAGACCCAAACGTTCACTCTTCTTGTCCAATTTTCTACGATTTTCTTTATAATATGTGCATATGAAGTACATCCGAAAACCCTCAAATTTCTAACATTTGGAACAGACCCAAACCACATTTCGTACGGTGTTTTAGCTTCCGTCAAAGAACTGGTTGGACTTCTGTTTGTAACGTATGTTGATACATAAAGAGCCTCACCCCATAGCTCATAAGGAGCACCACTATCGTATAACATACTTCTTACCTTTTCCATGAGGGTCCGGTTCATACGCTCACTTACACCATTTTGCTGAGGTGGGTATGGAGTCGTTGAAACCATCAGAATCCCTCTTTCACGACAAAACGAAACAAATTCTTTACCAAAATATTCTCCTCCATTATCCGTTCTTAGTTTGAAAATACGAGTTGAGAAATGGGAAGTAGCAAAAGCTTCAAATTCTTTGAACTTTTGAAGAACCTCATCCTTGCTTTTTATAAGATACACCATCACAAAGTGCGTGTAATCGTCTATAAAACTCACAAAATACTTATACCCGTCATATGTCTTATCTGACATTTGACCGCACACATCTGAATGAACTAGTTCCAAAGGTCTTTTGGACCTTGGTCTATTACCGCTGTTGAATGGGTCTTGAGAATGTATTGCTTCTACACACGGTTTGCAAATTGTAGAATCACTTGCCAATGAAGACGGTTGGAAATCCAACCCTTCAACCATTTTGTCCTTGGCGTGCTTCAACAAATTTGTATCCCCCAAATGTCCAAATCGTTTATGCCATACAGTTAAATTTGTATTTGTTTTACCAAAACATGCTTTTTCATGTAGATCAACAAGGTTCACATCGAGTTGGTAGAGTCCACCGACCCTTACCCCTCTTGCGATCACCTTTCCGACTTCGTCACGAATCATAACCGAACCATTCTCAAAGTGGACCGACTTCCCAGAAGACTCAATACGGGAGACAGATAGCAAGTTGCAATGTAGTTCGGGAATGAAAAGCACATTGTACAAATCCAAAATCACTTTATTTGATCCAACTTTGATTCTGAGGGACACATTTCCCCTTTGTTTACCAACAATGTTTGCTCCTTCTTGAGCTGTAGCAATCTTCACCTCCTCACACTCCCATAATTCGCTGAACGCTTTCAGTTCTCGGAGCATGTGCTCCGACGCACCGCTGTCCAAAAAACACGGAAATTTAGTGGGCATCTTCACAGGCATTTCGAGAATTGGCATCATCATCATACGCAGCTCATGGACATTGTTTTCTTTCGTTTTCAACTTCATTTGTTCCGAAGACGAATTGACGGGCTGGCGACCGGTGTTCGCAGAATGGGTCAAAGGTACTCGTACTACAAACGACCCCTCTCCACGAGCCACCAAGGCCACTCTTTCCTGCGATTCATGTCGGTTTCTTCCTGCTTGACGCTGCTCTTTTGCCTTTTTACGACGCAACAAGAAGCATGACTTTTTCTTATGACCAGGCTTGCCACATTCGAAACAAGTCAATTGCTTCCTTGGCCGCTCCTGATTTTGGCCACGACCTCCCACCAGCGCGACTTGGGAATTGCTGCTCGGGCCAGGTCTGCTCTCCACCTCCGCGTCCAGAAAAACACGTTTTACTGCTTCCAACGACATCATGGTTAGATCTTCTTTCCGTAGTACCGATAATGCTGTCACCACGTGACCGAATTCCTTGGGGATGGCCACCAAAAGCGTGTTAAGCTTATCAGTATGCGAAATTACTTCACCCTTTCCTTCGAGCAGGCGGATCAATTCATTATGTCCACAGAACAGTTCCTTTAGCGACGCATAACCAACGTCTTTTAAAGTGTAAAGACGAGAACGTAGCCCGAGCATGGCTACTGTTCCTTTTGGTTGGTAAATGTTCTGAAGTCGGTCAATAATTTCCTTAGCATATTTGCTTTCGAAAACGTAGGCCATAGCTTCATCACCAATGGCCATAAAAAGCTCGTTAACGGCTGCGCCATCATCTTTTATTCGCTTTTTCATTTTGATTACCCTTGCAGCTTCAGCCGCAGCATCCGCCACCGGCACAGCATAATCTTCTTCAGTTGGAATCCTTTCGAGTGTGTAAAACAACTCTTCCTGGATAAGATGGTGTTCCATGCGTTTCAACCAGAACGGAAATGATTTCTCATCTCCTCTGAATACCGGAACCACCACACGTCTAACTTTATCCATCTCGATCAGAAAATATAATCCAATAGATTCCGAATAAAAACCAGTTAGATTTTACTCACACAAAAATCCTATTGAATCCTTTTTTTCTGGGCCCATAACCTGTTGGAAGTTCGAACGCAAGTGGAGTGCCGTAGCAGTACTTGAAGAAAAACTTCCTCCAAGTATGACAGCCAACCAGAGTGGACGAGGAAAGAGTCAGATAATCCTGACTTCCTCCAACCCAGCTGAAGAATCAAAAAGGGTTTCCCTCATGCAATTTCCGAAGATAAACATTACCTCTCGGATCACAACAACGTACACAGAATTCTTAGACCATCAATAAAACTATTTATTTAATAAGAATTCAGTACTGCATAAAGGTTACATTGATATGTTATGATTCCCCTACTAATTATCTGATAACAAGTTGATCTATCGATAACTAATAGACAGATTACGCTAGGCTCATTCAGCTTCGGAAACACTTAATAGAGACCTGAGCTAGCGAGAGCGAAATGGCTCTAATGAGAGAACATTGAATCTGCTTATGGTTGTGAAAGAGACAACCCGAGTAAAAGAATAGAATCTATACTATAAATGAAAATTGAATTTCAACAGCTTTTACAGTATGAATTGTATTATTTTACAGATTGTTGATCAAAGCTGGAATAATTTGCTCCTGACTGACTCGGTGTGGCGGTGTGGGGGTACTTGAATGAAAGTGGCATCTTGATGGGGGTGAGAGTCGAGGTGGGAGTAACCTTCCTTTCCGGCAAGACTGAGGCTGCTGAAAATTAAAACATCTCAATTAAAACAATCGGAAAAGCATTGAAAATTATACCAAATTACCGTCAATTCCAGCACATGAATTGTTTCTTTTGCCCGAGAGCGCCATGATGAACTAGAGGTGCCGTACCACTTTTTGGGAACCGATTCCAGTTCGAAAGAGATACCGACGGAAGAGTAATGTGGAAACGTAGAAGACACGGTTTATTTTTCACGCTTTCAAATTTAGCGGCTAACGAAAGTTAAGTGATGTCAATCTGCGACTTTTATTTAAAAAAATTAACTTTTGAAATTACAAGTTGAAATTGAAAGAAACACTGTTAATCCGAAAAAAATGTTTTGATTTTGAATCTTTGAAACTACAAAATTGGAGAAAAAATTTTAAATTGAAATTTCATTATTTTTATAGGAACAATTTTTGTTCTTTGTGTGTGGGTGTCCAGCAAACCGTTTATGTTAGCTGAATTTTTCGGTAAAAATATCGTTTGCTGTTTTTCAGTAAAGCTTTTTTGTTGCTGATCATAATCCAGCAAACCGTTTTACTGATAAGGAAAATTAAAATTTGGTGTGTAGCTTATGTAACATAATATCAACTTTAAACTGAACTTGGCGTTTATTTGCACCAACTTTCCTATGATCCGTTAAATTTGAAACATTTTTGTGCCAGTTTGAAAAATGAATCCATTCAAAAGATCGATTCAGAATGATTGATTAAATCGGTGAATCGATTATTTTCAAAATAATGAATCACTGATAAAATTTCAAAGATTGTTTTTATGTGTGAAACGTGAATTTTTGCATATTTTTAATATATGCACACATAAAAGCCATATGTAACGACACACACAACAAATAATCATTGATAAAATTAAAAGAACCGTTGATAGAATTAAAAGTTTGCATTGGTTCTTTTTGGTAGAAAGTAGCTAACTTTCAAAATGAAAGTCAACCAACTGTCAAAACAAAAGTTTAGCATATTATTAATTTTAAAAGTTTTAACTTTCAAATCATATTGTAGAACTGTCAAACTAAAAACCAAATACTTTTAGATTGATGTTGGAAAAGTGTTGCTTCAAAAAAAGGCTATTTCATCGCATTAGTATAAGTTTTCACCTCAAATACGAATTATTTTTAATTTAATTGCTTTTATGTAAAAGGGAAATAACCAATATTTATATTTATTTATTTAATATTTTGTAAATATTCATATGTCTATTTTTCATTCACATCAGGATGTTGATATCAGGGATGTTGTCTTTGGCGGATGGCTTTAGTGAAGGTTTTCTCCCAGACGCGGGGCTCCAACATGCAGTGGAGTTGGTCGAACGAAAGTGCATATTGTTTTCACAGCTGGCCGGCGATAAGCAGCAAAACCTGGTGCGACTAAATCTAACCAGTGTCCTATAGAAAAGAACGGAATCTGTAATCCCTCCAGCGATATATTGCAAACGCTATTGATAGCCACCGGAAGCATCTCTGTAGTGTGCTCTAACGTCCCAATATGCTGGCGATCTGGAAAATAATCATCTTGTTTTTCAAAACCACCCTCAGATTATCTAGACAGTAGTTGCAATCTTACCTTCTGCGAAAACTTTACTCTTTCTCATTGCCTCCATTACCGGAATCGGTTCCCGGAACTGCACGATGCACGATTGATTTTCTGCGGTTGGATTCTTGTGTCTCATACTATATGCCCTATTGGATTTTTGGACCATGACAATGAGCTTTTCAAGAGGTGATTTTGACAGTTGTACAATTTTTATTTTAAAAGTATGAACTTTTAAAATTACATGTCGATAATGAAAGAAAAACTTTCAAACCAAAGAAAAACAATTCATTTTGAAAATATTCATAGTTAAAACTACCAAATTCGAGAAACTTTTAATTTGAAATGTTAAAATTTTTAAAGAAACAATTTTTGTTTTTTGTGTGCACATACTATTCATTTGACTCATAAATTTCATGTGTGCTTCTGGGTGGATTCTGTTTGTGTGTGGTAACATGAAAATCATGTGGAATTTCACATGGAGATTCGTCAACAAAAATGTATGGAATTTTATTAGTGTTCAATTCACTAAGATCGATTGCCTCAAGATCGCCCAATGCTAAACTGATAACCTTGCACTCGATTTTTTTTTAAATCAGCATTTGAAAATGGTATAAAACAATTACAATCGATTTTACCTCCAAACAGAAATTAAACTTGTTGGTATTTATCTTCGTTTATTCATGCGTAAAAATACATTCGATAGATTTATGATTAGCGGTCACTAGCTTCTTAAAACGTGATAGATCTTAATGTTATAACGAACAGCGAACAAAACAAACCCCACAAGCGATCGATCAACCAATCAAGTGGAAAAAGGCCTTCGGAGATTCATCTGGGTGTCAGCAGTGTGAGCAAGTGCGAATGGGCGATCAGTCTGTGCGGAGACCAACTGCAACAGCGAATCGGAACGTGAGCAGTTGGTACTGGCTTTCAGGCAGACCACAGTGCGACAGTGAGAAGAAAACACTCCCGACACACCGCAGGAAGGAGGCAGTACTTGATCGAACCGATCGGTTTTTCTGTTTTGCTGGACGGCGGAAAATCAAGCGAGAGCGGTAAGGACCCACCAACACTCATTCCGTTCCGGTGGAATGCGGGGACAGCGGCGTCAGGAGGCATAAGAGAAAGGGGCTCGCCGTTGAAATTATTTGACGCTATCGAATCACCACGCTTTCAAATTGCGTGGTACGCACCAGCAGCTATCCGGAGGAGCTTTAATTGCGCGATAGGAGCAGAGTCAGTGGCAGAAGAAGGGGGATGCCCCTGAAGATAAGATGGAAAAGGTAGGGAAAATAGGTAGGAAAGTAAGATGTTGCGGAATACAACGGTAAGCACTATGAATACTGTTAGTTATTTTCTTGTGGCTGCTTGTGTCCTAGAGGTCCCCGTGACACCGAAACTTCTTAAATTGTTTGTCGTATGTTGTATTACCGTTAATTTTATTGTATCGCATCATATCCTACCGTTTTGTATTAAGTAATTGCTCGTAAAACCCCTATCAAGCTACGAGTGTGTGGACACCCGATAGACGCCTTTAGCTCAGGAGCTATCGAGGTAAGATAATTGTTGAGCAGGAGTAATCTATATACAAGTCACTCCTTACCTTACGGAGAACTTGTAATATTGGTTCTTCTTTTTCCACTTGATGATTGATCGATCGCGTGTGGAGTTTGTTTTGTTCGCTATCCAAATACGTGTTCAAGCTCCACAAGAATTGGTGTTTTCGTGCCGTGCGAGATTGTTCTTCGTTGCAGTGAGCGGTCGACGAGGCAAGGCTTCGCACGTGTGGGTGAATGTCAACGGTGCAAGAATTTCTTTTAGCAACTTCGTTTTTGATGGCAAAGTTGGCCTTTTCGCTTCCAGCGAATGGAACCTCGACGTCTACGGATCCTACGAGTCGAGATATTGCCTGCACGGAGGCTGGGCCATTCAATGATCTCGTGGTGAGCTGTTTACAGATGATTAGCAGGCAAACTTCCACTGTTAGCTCCCGGAGAACAGATGGTGCGATTTGATGCTTAGGTTTATTTTAATTTCACTATTTTTTAACTCTTTATTTGTTTCAAATTCAAAATAAATTACATTTCATTTTAACCTAGGTGCTCCAGTTACTACAGTAACTTACCAGCCTTAATTGTTATGATATATATCTAAGTATTTTTACATTGTTCCTGTCTTGGCAATTCAGTATTTTAAACCAAGGTTGCAAAGACTCATTTCAGCTAAAACAATGTTTTTCTAAATTATGAAATAATTAGATGTAATGATCAAATTTTGAATTGGTAGGATACAAGAAGAGGTTGCAAAGAATGTGTTTGACATATTAAACCTGTTTATTTCACTTCATGAAAGTCACAATCAGCGATTTTTCACAAACTCACTCACTCACTCAGCGATCAGCAAATCGCTGATTGTGACTCATAGAAAGCAAAATTTACAGGTTTTATGTTTCCAACGCATACTTAGTAACCTCTTCTTGTAAGTTACAAGTAAAACATGCCATCATACCATCTTTTGGTTTTATTATTCCGAAAAACATTATTTTAGCTGAAATGAGTCTCTTCAACCTTGTTTTAAACAGGTTTTTTAATCCTGCATGTCAGTATAACAATTGACATCTTAAAACTAAAAACTAAAACTAAATCTTATCTAAGTATAAAGAGAATTAATCGTTGCAATTGAGGATTGCAACGATTTTTGCCTGTAATTATTAATTATTTTGTTGGACATTTGTTCTAAAGTCTCAACATTCGAAATTCTATTGTACTTTGGTAGTACTGTACCAGGGAGGCAACTTCACTATTTTTCTTTCTTCGTTCGGCTGCTACACTACACGAGTACTTTTTTCCACAGGCGGCTAATGACGAATGATTGTTCTCGCTTTGTTAACGCTGCTCCGGATATTCTTATCACAACCAAGAGCCAGTGCGGCAAACAGCGTTCGGGTAGACATTGCGTTTTGTTTTGTCGGAGTTGCAGTGCTGCCGATATCGTTGGCGTGTAATTTTCAACAGTTTGCTGCGGTGACGGGGCTCAACCTCCGCAAAACTGTTACACCTTCGCGGCACCATCCAAACAGGAATAAGCTTCCTCATCCACCGGGATTTGATGGAGATGGCCTAAAATGAAAAATATATAAAGCTACAAAGACTACTCCCATTATGAGTAGTTTGCTATCAAGTAGCGACACTGGCTCTTTTCCTTTTGCGTACACGGCGAATGAGAACGACTCAAATTCGAGAATTTTACCCTGGAAAATCCTGGGAAAACATGAGGCTAATTTACTCAACGCTGAGTTCCTGCAGTTTATTTCTTATTTCTGAGATAACTAAACTCAAATTAGGGTCGTTCTCATTCGCCGTGATATCACCTTGAAAGATATCGGCGCCGGTGGTTAGCGTTATTATTTCTCACCCAAGCAGGCCTGGGTCCAATCTCAGGCGGCGCCACCGGCATGTTCTAAGGCATAACATCTCTGATCACGCCTTCCTTCGGGAAGTAACGCCGTTGGTCCCCGGTTGAGTTGATGGGTCGATTGGTAGGGTCCAGGTGTAGGAGCTGCCTCCCTGACGTCGGTAGCATTGGAGCTCAGTATCGAAAACAAATCTCGCGTCACTTTTCAATAGGTCTTATCTACATTGATCGATTCTCTTCAACGACACTCTCTTTCGTAAATAACTCGGCTTCACAAATCTTTCCTGCCGTCTTCGTCGAATTATATGCTAGATTGTTACTTCTTCCATCGAAAATATTCGGCCGTGGCGATTCAAAGTTAATCAAGGTTGATCAAAATAATATGTATCCCTGCTTCCAGTTTGATTACATGAGCATTTTGTGTGATCGTTGGTTCTGAATATGGACAAACAGGCAGATGAATTCTATTCCTACTCTTTACTGTAATAAGCTTGGTGGCTCTGAAAAGATCCGTTTTGTTGCCAAAGTTGGTGATGATTTAACCTCCAAAACCAAACAGAGTGCGTCTCTGTCACTTCAAAACGTAGATGACATCCATGGCCGCTTACGCTTGGCGTGTTTAGTGTAGGTGACAGCATCACGGATGTCATTTTTTAGGAACACCTTCAGCACACCTCGTTAATCAGACCGGATATACGTCAGACATCGCCACGGCGAGCCAGACGACGGATGGTGGTTATCTCGAATAATTTGCGTTTGGTTCTGAATATGGCGATGAGTGTGCAAAATATTACGCAATTCCATCCTCCCTATTCGCACGCGCCCGAGGATCGGAGGCGAATGCCACTTCGACTTGTTTCGTCTACTTACTACTCTCTGACGACTGTGCTGGGGAAGCAGCATATGCATGTAGGTAATTGGTGGATTTGTTAGTCAATTCGACGCTTTTGGACAATGCTGGACATTTACCAGTTTTTCAATAGTTTCATGTTAAAAATCAACATTCGGAAGCATTGTTATCAATGCGTAGCCATATTTCTGATCGATTGGTGATAAAATTATTGAAATTGGACCAGGGGCAGCTGAGTTATTAACGTTCAAAATCTTTCTTAATTTGTTACATGTTCCATGTTCGGTTTTCACAAAGTGTACCCCCATATAGAAATCAAAAACGTAGTCCTACGTCAAAAAAAAAAAAAAAATTGCCATTTTTTTCTCCTCGGTGTGGGCGAGTTTGTAACCTGTGTGTTACAATTTATCCTGTTTTGTGTAGTTTTGCCGCCGAGCGTAATTAAGCCGTGCTACACACGAGCGTGTGCCGTGTTTGTTATGCTTTTGTGTTTATTCCGCTTCTCGCTTGAAGGCCCAAGCGCAATGACAGCGGAAGCGGAACGGCAACGGCAGCGGAAAAGCCCGATCTGAGTAAGCCAACTTATCGAATTGAAAACTTGTTGGAACCAAATCGATTTCGGTTAGCCACCTTGATGTCATTTGTGACAACTGTCAAACTTTCCGTTTCCGTTCCGCTTCCGTCCACGCACCGCTTCCGTGACGCGTACCGAGTAAAGCCCTACAGTAAAAGTATGGACGTCTGTCAAAAGTTGTTCCAATCGAACCGTCAAAATGCACCGCTTTGCTCGATTGGAACAGCTTTTTTCAGTTTTGTGGTGACAGTCGTCCATACTTTTACTGTAGGGCTGAAGCAACCGGTGAACACTCGTGTTTATTTCAGTTAACGTGGGGACGTAATTTGTGATTAGCACCGGTCCCTTTTAAATTGTATCATTATTTATGTACGGTCCTTATATTTGAAATGACGTTTCACATTCATCTAGTGATGGCCGATTTTCTTACGAATAGTTGATTAATCGATTAACGAACCGAAAAGTAAAATATTTGTAATCGGTTATATCGTGCCGACATAAGGATTAACATCTCCAGAGGATCCTCACCGATCGTTTCAAACATGTGCTGCACTCTCATTGGTGGAAAAATGGCAGCACAGCGAACAAAAAACAATCGATTAGTTGTTAATCGAGTAATTAAAAAATGGGACATCTCTGATTTAGGTGTGTTTGTTTTGATAAAAATGAGCGCAAAATTTCATCTCTACCGAGGGGGCAGCAAAATCACAAAATTACCTTGAATACGGGGGGTATTGATTGGATGAAAGGGACCGTGAAAGAGGACACTAAAATAGAAAGTTTTTCTTCCGACAGTTTCATCTTAGTATTTATCTTTGGCTTAAGTACCGAGTCGAGTCGTTTATTAGGTTTTGCACCGTCGGGGCTAACCTCAATCTGATGACAGTTCAGTGGTACTGTTTACGTAGACTTAGTCGATTTTTTCTTGGGTGGATTTTCTCAATAATTTTTCGGACTGCAGTGAGATGTGAACCACACTTCTGCAATGTCCATGAGCAACATCCTTTCTACGCGCTGTTCCTCGACAATTTTCAAGTTGAAATTCGGAAATTTTTGAATATTTTTTTCGAAAGAACGACTAAGTGCTTGTAAACAGTACCACTGAACTGTCAAAAAGGTTCAGCCGGCTAACACTGAGTTCATTTATGACGTCACGCTGCAGTACCTAATGTCACCCAATTCCCGTACTCGAATAGAGTGACAATTAGGTTGCTCGTGGACAATGCAGAAGTGTGGTTTACATCTCACTGTAGTATGAAAAATTGGGTTCTTTAAGCGTATTGAGGTAAATGCATAATCGTAATCTGCATTAAAAATGGAACCCAAACCCAAAATTTCATCAATTTTGGTACACTGGAACTATTTTAAATAAGCGCGATTACATTTGCAAAAATCACCTTATTAGCGCCCCTCTGTGTCACTTTGTATGGGAGCGAGCTGTCAGTTTGTTAGTTTAGTGTCAAACAGTGAAGTTATTATTTTGCTTTAAATCTTGATTTAAAAAACGAGATGAAAGTGTGTGGGTTCGAAAAAAATATCGCTGTGCTCAGAAAACGAAGCTCTTTCAGATGATGTATAAAAAACGATACATTTTTCAAAATTAAAGAACCCAATTATCGAGAAAATCTACCCAAGAAAAAATCGCCTAAGTCCACGTAAACAGTACCACTGAACTGTCATCAGATTGAGGTTAACCCCGACGGTGCAAAACCTGATTGTGCACATATGGATTTAAGTTCACTCGCTCGACAAAAAGTGACACAACAGCGGGGCCCTGTTTACTAAAAATGAACACATGAATAATACTCGCGTAACATTTGAAACGGGCATATCAACTTTTGTACACAAAACTTGTTAAGCCCTTTTCGCACAAACCGAATACGCCCACGCAAACTAACAACACCATCGGGTAGGATAAATTCTCCCCTTCCCGATAGTACTCCTGGTTTACGTAAGCATACTTCGGTTCTCGTGAAAAGAACCTTGCAAGTTGTTTTGAAAAATTGATAATTCATGTGTTCATTTTTAGTAAACAGGGCCCCTCTGTTGTGTCACTTTTTGTCGAGTGAGTGAACTCAAATCCATCCGTGCACTCGTCTATAGTCGATGTATATCGACAAAACTCGGATCGGAATAACCTGGAATAACGTTTTCATGCGAGTATTAGGTACTGCAGCGTGACGTCACGAATGAACTCAGTGTTAATCGGCTGAACCTTTTGGACAGTTCAGTGGTACTGTTTACAGACACTTAGTGGTTTTTTTTGAAAAAAATAGTTTTAAAATTTCCGAATTTTAACACGAAAATTGTCGAGGAAATACGTGGTGAAAGGATGTGGCTCGTGGACATTGCAAAAGTATGGTTTACATCTCACTGCAATCTGAATTTTTTTCCAGAAAATCTACACAAGAAAAAATCGACTAAGTCCACGTAAACAGTACCACTGAACTGTCATCAGATTGAGGTTAACCCCAACGGTGCAAAACCTAATTGTCGATACGTCAGAAGCAATCGAGAACGTTTGAAAAGCGTGAAAATGGAAGTGAAACGGTATGTTTTTATTTTTTATGCTTTAGAAAATATTTTGGTACTAAAATTATATTATTGTAGAGTCCGTGTGATGAACCGAAAGCAGTTTGCTTTCCTGGTTGATCGAATGGAAGCACATCCGTCGGTTGCCATAGGGTTAAATCATGTATCTCGGCAACAGCTGAACCGAATTTTACGCAACAACAACCAAATAAAAGGTCTTGGGTTCCAAAACACGAATCTTACACGCAGAGAAATGATTTTTTAATTCAAATCGATATATTTTTGACTCAGGGCTTAATATATTTTTGGTATTGATTCAAATATATTATTCGGTTATTTCAAAGAAAAATATTTTTGAATCAACAAACCGGTTGTAGAGCCAATAATCTGTTTGTTGATTCTAAAAACCATTTTGTTGATTCAAAAATACGTTTTGTAGAAATAGTGATACAATATGTTTGAATCAATAACAAAATACATTAGCCCCTGAAACAAAAATCAATTTTTCTGCGTGTATGCTTCTTAAGGTTCAGATCTCACCATAGGTGGATAAATTTAGGTTTTTAGTTTCAATTAAGCAATATGATGGTGTGTTTATGTCAAAATACCATTCATCGTTAATATTAAAAAAAAAACGTTTTCATGAATTTTGACATATTGTCGACTGTTATACCACGTACATACTATGGCTTAAACGCAATACAGACTGGAGAGTTATAACATGTTATAACGGTTGTCAAATAATTGCAACACAGAAACCACCATCAAGATAGCGCTATAACATGTTATAACTCTGTAGTCTGAACAAGGCATTATATCATGTAATATAGGCTGTAATGCAATGAGCATTCGTGCATAGAATTTCCAGTGAAAACTAGATGTATGAGTGCTCAATGCAAGAAAGCCTACACGGTTAGAAAAAAGTACCCAAAATTAAGTTCTTTTCACTCATCTCGGCACTATAGAGCAGGAACCCAAAAGTAGGTAAAGCGGGTCAAAGTAATTTTGATTTACTTGTGTGCAGTTCGTATGGAATTTTCCACTAGCTTTTTAACCAAAAGTAAGTTAGTTGTATCCAACAGTAGGTAAATATGATTATACCCAACGTTGGGTTCCCACACTTTACTACCCCTGTTGGGTGGTTTTGCTCCTTCTTTTTTGACAACATTAGAAGGAGAAAATGAGACAAACTAGTCAAAAGTAGGTAAAAGTGAACTGGCCGTTGGGTACTTTTTTCTTACCGTGTATATTAAGTGATATTCGCTGTAATGTGAACGGGGTATTAGGGTTTTTGATCTTATTTCCGTCCTACTAAGCACATCCCGCACTTTACCTCTCTTTTTTGAAAGGGTTTGAACAAAACATAGAATGTTTTCATCAAATATAACTTCTAAATTTATTCACCTTTCCATACTTACCGTTGGATTTGATAAAGAGTAAATATATGTAATCGCTTCCCACGACAAGTTGTATTTTTGCCTTTCCCTAATAATGAATATTCTGTTCAGAATACCCACATTAGTTTGCTTTCTGCTGTGTGCACTCAAAATCCCATGCGCTATTACTTTTCTACATGATAACCCAGACTTCGTCGTCAGGGTTTGCTTAGAAATGAGAATGAGGGTTTCGTGTCCTTTGGCCTCGCAAAACCTGCTTTTAACCCTCCGTTACTCGCGCCAACTTTTGTAACACGAGTACTCGCGCGTTGTACTTTGTACAACAGTGTGAGTTTTCCATTGCCATGGTTCTGCTATCAGACATTGCTTGCCCCGCTCCCGCAAGGGCCGTTTACCACAACTCTGAAATTAGCAAAACTAGGGAATAGGCCGAGACCCTATTCCCACAAGAAGCTGTGATATAAATCAACAACTCGACGCGGTTGATGTTCTGATCAAGACTGAATTTTATTAGAATTTTTCATTACAGAGTTGGGTATAATTTTACTCTGCTGGTGCCGTGTGCACAGATCCGAGCCATCCTTCTTGGTGCCAGGTGCACCAAAACTGCTGACTCGGCGGGGGTCGGATGACGCCCGCTTAGACGTTGAGATTGTTCCTTCTCGACGTTGCTTCGAGTGATTTTAGGTGGCTCATGTTGCGCCGCCACTTCCATACGATGACGACGACGACGGCCACCAGGATGAAGCCACCGTCTAGCGAATAAGATATCACATCGTGGGTTGTGATATTGCTGTGCTCAAACGTTTCGTCGTTTCTAAAGGGCCACATTGTGATACTTTGTTGCCGCGCTGGTTGCTAGATAATGATACCACACGGTCGCGGTACGATCGAAGCGGACTCTTTCGATCCCCTCGGTGCACATTTTCTGCTGCGCTGGGAGTTCTTGGTGAGAACTCCGTCGCCTTAATTTTTGTTATTGCTTTATGCTGATGGTTCAATCAAAATGCAACCATCAGCCCCGATCGATGATAGGGTGACCACCCGATCATCTTTTGGTCACATCCATTTTCTCCCCCCTTTGGGACGAGGACGCAAGCGATCGTCCCAAATTGCTTGAGGCGGTGAGTCCTCTTCATGCTCTGCTACTTCGTTGGTTGGAGATAGTTCTGTGTTATCGTCAACTGCTGGTAACTCGATAGGCAAAGGGGCCAACAGTCGAACGTTGCGTTTGTAAATGTTAGGTCCGACGCGAACTGTGGCAACTCGCACGACGCCGTCAGCACCTGGATGCGTACTGGTTACGATACCCATAGGCCATTTTGCTACAGGATTGTGGTCATCTCCAATGAGGACAACTTGTCCAACTTCCAAGTTAGGCTGTTTCTTGGTCCATTTGGCCACGCAGCGCAGATGTTGCAGGTATTCATGCTGCCATCTCCGCCAAAACTGCAGAGTTTGATGCTGAATACGCTTCCAGCGTACCGAAAGGCTCCCATTTTCAATGAATTTACCTGGGATGGGCAGAGCCGTCATTGATCTTCCTATAAGGAAGTGACCTGGGGTCAGTGGTTCTGGAATGCTAGCGTCAGTCCAGACCACCGCGAGGGGGCGAGAGTTCATTATGGCCGCCACCTGGTAGAGTACAGTTTGCAACTCCAAAATATTGAAGCATGCCCCGCGGGCTGCTGCCGTGAACAACCGTTTTGCCACTTTAATGTTAGCTTCCCAGAGCCCTCCAAAGTTTGGGCTTCGGGGTGGTATAAAGGAGAAATTTATCCCCTTGTCGGCTGCTATTCCGACCAATTCATTTTGAAAGATCTCATTGTTATAGATTTTCCTTAGCTCTGCAAGTTCCCTACCTGCTCCGACGAAGTTCCGTCCGTTGTCCGAATAGATTACCTCTGGCTTACCGCGCAGCGAAGTGAATCTCATTAAAGCAGCGATGAATGCACCGGTGGATTGATCCTCCACCATTTCGAGATGTACCGCTTTCGTTGAGAGACAGACGAAGATGCACACGTACACTTTCATCCTCGTCTTGGCCCGTGGGCTTGGTAAAATCTGGAACGGACCGCATAGGTCTACTCCGGTGTGAGTGAATGCTGGGGATGGATTCACCCGGGGCCTTGGCAACTGACCCATTTGCTGTTGGAGCTTGCGCGGCCTTGCTTGTGCGCACAAGATACATTGATTGACGACCGTTTTAGCCATTTTTCGGAGGTTCCGCATCCAATAGTGTTGTTGGAAGTCCACGATGATTGTCTCCATACCGGCGTGGAGATTTCTTCGATGAATGTGGTCCAGTATAACCTTTCCAAAGAAATGTTCTCGGGGTATTACATCTGGACGTCGTTGATTCTGTGGCAGGTCGGCTAGACTAAGCCTACCCACGATGCGGATGAGTCCATCTTCGATGATTGGACTGAGATGTTGAAGAGGTCCCTGCTTTGTAGGGGTTCCTTGTTCTTCTAAGTGAGCGAATTCCTTTGAATAACTGATTCGCTGTAAATGCTTGACGATTAGTTGCTCACCAGCCTCCAGTTCGTTGACGGTTAAGGACCCGAAACGTGGCTCTCGGTCAACCCCGCGGCTCTTGATGGCCACCGATTCAGCCATGAAGTTGTTCATGGCCCGATTGATGATGACGAAATGCCTTCGCGTTTTCTGGAACGAGTTATGGTGCGGGTAACTTGATGTTAAGTCCTCCACCTCATTGCTTGTATTGTCCCTGTTGGTTGATGAACAGATTGCTATAACTTGCGGAGCGTCATATGCCTCAACATGCCGCCTGTTCACTAGTGCATAGTTTGTGGCATGCAGCCACATATCCTTTTTTGTGGTTAGACGTTTTCTCACGGAGATACCTCTCGAGACTATGTCCGCAGGATTCTGATCCGTTGGCACATAGCGCCAGTCCGCTCGCTGTGTGAGGGACTGGATTACGTTGATTATATTGCGAACGTACACTTCACTGTGGGGTACGCTTGAATGAATCCAAGCCAAGACTACTTGGGAATCACACCAGTAGTATGTTTTCTGAACGTGTGCTGGTATAATTGAAATCACTCTGTTCATTAATTCCGCCAGCAGCTTTGCTCCCAGAAGCTCTTTTCGTGGGAGGGTGATATCCTTCATTGGCGCCACTCGAGATTTAGCGCACAATAAGTTCATTGACATTCGATTTTTCTCGTCTATGCAATACGCATAGATCGCGCAACCATAAGCCAGGTTTGATGCATCTGAGAATCCATGCAGTTCCAAGTGCACAGGATTGCTTGGGATCGCCTGGCGGGGAATTGCCAAGCTAGCGAGTTTTGGCAGTGTTTTCTTCAATTGTTGCCATTCATGTTGTGAATCAGTGGGGATTTCGTCATCCCATTTTAGCTTAATTTTCCAAAGTCCTTGAAGAAGGATTTTGGCTGTGATGATTATTGGCTGCATGATGCCCAGTGGATCGTACCAATATCTCTGAGGCGAGCTGCCGTTTAGTCATTTTTTCATGTGAATTTACCTGGTCCTCCGCGATGCATCGGAACGTATTGGCCTTAGGCGACCACGGTACACCTAATGTTTTTATGATGTCATGGTCCCCGATTCGGATTTCTTTCTCCAAGTCCTCGTCTGATACTCCGGCGAGAATGTTGACGTCGTTGGACGCCCACTTGCGTAGAGGAAACCCTCTCTTCATCAGGGCTGATTCCACTGCTTTCCGCTTCTCCAAAAGTTTTTCGGCGGAATCTCCCCCCATCATGAAGTTGTCCACGTAGAAGCATTGTTGAATAGCCTCAGCAATTTCAGGTTGTTCGGGTCGAATTTCCTCTCCGACCTCATGAAGCGCTCGGCAAGCCAGGAAGGACGATGCCACTTCGCCGTAGGTTACCGTTTTCAATCGGTACACTTGTATTTCCTCGGAGGGATCGTTCCTCCAGAGGATGCATTGGAACCACGAATCCTCTTCGTGGAGATTTGCTTGTCGATACATCTTCGTGACGTCGGCTGTAGCCACTTTATCGTGGCATCTGAAATCCAACAGCAGGTCGAATAATTCCCGCTGTATTACAGGACCACTGTGTTGAATGTCGCTGAGCGATATGTTACTTGACGTTTTAGCGCTGGCGTTAAATACTACTCGCAATTTTGTTGAAGTGGAATCCGGTTTGATTACACAAGAGTGTGGTATGTAGTACCTAATCTTTAACTTGTCCTTGGGGTGGACTATCTCCATGTGATTCATCGCGAGGTATTCAGCTAGGAATTCTCTATACTGCTTGTATACTTCAGGATGGCGGGCAAGCCGTTTCTCTAAAGATAGTAAGCATCGCTTGGCCTGCTCAAATGAATGGCCTAATAGCTGTGGCTCATTTTTAAAGGGAAGGTGGACTACATATCTCCCATCCGCTACTATTGTCGTGTATTTTTGGAAGTGTTCCTCGCATGCATTCGCGCTGTGACAGGGCATCGCTTCCGCAGAAGTCACCTCCTCAAGCGCCCAAAAACTCCTGAACAGATTATCTAGTCCTTGATCCTTGTCACTATGATCTGGGGCTGATGCGCAATCTGCCTCTCTTGATGCTTCAGGCTTAGCTGCGATAACAGCGATAGTAGCTTGACGTGATACTTGCAACGATGCTAGTCCGCCGACAAGCCACCCAAACGCGGACTCTTGGAAGATTGGTCCGCTGCCCAGATTGATGGATCTGGGTCCCATAATTTGAAAGAATATTCGCGATCCAAGCAATATTTCAACTGGTTGCTTTTGATAGAAGGACGGGTCAGCCAATTCAATGCCCGATGGCACGCTTATTTCCCCTGCGCGTAGTGTGATACTGGGTTGGTCCTCCACCAGGTGCGGGCCTACCATCATATCCACTGTCATTGTGAAATCGCCACTCCTAGATGCGATTCGAGTTGTAATTTTTCGCCGTGTAGTAATAGCACAAACGAAGGGACAGACGACTAACTGGCGAAGAAATCCATTTAAATAATGTGGTTCACTGTAATAGAATTTTCTTGGAAGCTTGTGCCATCATCCACCAGATGGGTTAGTTTTTTTGTTTTGATTTGAACAAAGTTGATTTTGTGTACAATGATTCTTTGACAGTGTGCAAAGAGTGTATCATTTTGTCATTTTTTTATGCATTTCAGTTTTGAGTAGAGTGAAAGAGATAGAACCAAAACATTCTAATACATTTGGTGAAAATGCTAGTACAATCCAGCAGTTGTGTTGCCATGTGGTACAATCCAGTAGTAGTGGTGTTGCCATGTGGTACACTGAAAAATTGAAATAGCAGGTTAGCCACCAAAGTTTTCGAGCCGCTCCGTCTGTCACTTCGTTTGTGGTAATAGCTCCGTTGATATCATTTATGGTCAGTTGGGCTTTCAAGAAAGGCAAGCCAAGGATTTGGGCTGCTTCTTCACTTATAGTTTCGACCTGACTGCCTGAGTCGAGTAGGCACCTTATTTGGTACCAGGTCTTTTGAGGTCAGGTTTGATTCGC
Organism: Ochlerotatus camptorhynchus; assembly: GCF_037179485.1. Taxonomy (NCBI): domain Eukaryota; kingdom Metazoa; phylum Arthropoda; class Insecta; order Diptera; family Culicidae; genus Ochlerotatus; species Ochlerotatus camptorhynchus. The sequence continues at coordinate 41,380 of NW_027041233.1, forward strand.
TGTAAATGCTTGACGATTAGTTGCTCACCAGCCTCCAGTTCGTTGACGGTTAAGGACCCGAAACGTGGCTCTCGGTCAACCCCGCGGCTCTTGATGGCCACCGATTCAGCCATGAAGTTGTTCATGGCCCGATTGATGATGACGAAATGCCTTCGCGTTTTCTGGAACGAGTTATGGTGCGGGTAACTTGATGTTAAGTCCTCCACCTCATTGCTTGTATTGTCCCTGTTGGTTGATGAACAGATTGCTATAACTTGCGGAGCGTCATATGCCTCAACGTGCCGCCTGTTCACTAGTGCATAGTTTGTGGCATGCAGCCACATATCCTTTTTTGTGGTTAGACGTTTTCTCACGGAGATACCTCTCGAGACTATGTCCGCAGGATTCTGATCCGTTGGCACATAGCGCCAGTCCGCTCGCTGTGTGAGGGACTGGATTACGTTGATTATATTGCGAACGTACACTTCACTGTGGGGTACGCTTGAATGAATCCAAGCCAAGACTACTTGGGAATCACACCAGTAGTATGTTTTCTGAACGTGTGCTGGTATAATTGAAATCACTCTGTTCATTAATTCCGCCAGCAGCTTTGCTCCCAGAAGCTCTTTTCGTGGGAGGGTGATATCCTTCATTGGCGCCACTCGAGATTTAGCGCACAATAAGTTCATTGACATTAGATTTTTCTCGTCTATGCAATACGCATAGATCGCGCAACCATAAGCCAGGTTTGATGCATCTGAGAATCCATGCAGTTCCAAGTGCACAGGATTGCTTGGGATCGCCTGGCGGGGAATTGCCAAGCTAGCGAGTTTTGGCAGTGTTTTCTTCAATTGTTGCCATTCATGTTGTGAATCAGTGGGGATTTCGTCATCCCATTTTAGCTTAATTTTCCAAAGTCCTTGAAGAAGGATTTTGGCTGTGATGATTATTGGCTGCATGATGCCCAGTGGATCGTACCAATATCTCTGAGGCGAGCTGCCGTTTAGTCATTTTTTCATGTGAATTTACCTGGTCCTCCGCGATGCATCGGAACGTATTGGCCTTAGGCGACCACGGTACACCTAATGTTTTTATGATGTCATGGTCCCCGATTCGGATTTCTTTCTCCAAGTCCTCGTCTGATACTCCGGCGAGAATGTTGACGTCGTTGGACGCCCACTTGCGTAGAGGAAACCCTCTCTTCATCAGGGCTGATTCCACTGCTTTCCGCTTCTCCAAAAGTTTTCCGGCGGAATCTCCCCCCATCATGAAGTTGTCCACGTAGAAGCATTGTTGAATAGCCTCAGCAATTTCAGGTTGTTCGGGTCGAATTTCCTCTCCGACCTCATGAAGCGCTCGGCAAGCCAGGAAGGACGATGCCACTTCGCCGTAGGTTACCGTTTTCAATCGGTACACTTGTATTTCCTCGGAGGGATCGTTCCTCCAGAGGATGCATTGGAACCACGAATCCTCTTCGTGGAGATTTGCTTGTCGATACATCTTCGTGACGTCGGCTGTAGCCACTTTATCGTGGCATCTGAAATCCAACAGCAGGTCGAATAATTCCCGCTGTATTACAGGACCACTGTGTTGAATGTCGCTGAGCGATATGTTACTTGACGTTTTAGCGCTGGCGTTAAATACTACTCGCAATTTTGTTGAAGTGGAATCCGGTTTGATTACACAAGAGTGTGGTATGTAGTACCTAATCTTTAACTTGTCCTTGGGGTGGACTATCTCCATGTGATTCATCGCGAGGTATTCAGCTAGGAATTCTCTATACTGCTTGTATACTTCAGGATGGCGGGCAAGCCGTTTCTCTAAAGATAGTAAGCATCGCTTGGCCTGCTCAAATGAATGGCCTAATAGCTGTGGCTCATTTTTAAAGGGAAGGTGGACTACATATCTCCCATCCGCTACTATTGTCGTGTATTTTTGGAAGTGTTCCTCGCATGCATTCGCGCTGTGACAGGGCATCGCTTCCGCAGAAGTCACCTCCTCAAGCGCCCAAAAACTCCTGAACAGATTATCTAGTCCTTGATCCTTGTCACTATGATCTGGGGCTGATGCGCAATCTGCCTCTCTTGATGCTTCAGGCTTAGCTGCGATAACAGCGATAGTAGCTTGACGTGATACTTGCAACGATGCTAGTCCGCCGACAAGCCACCCAAACGCGGACTCTTGGAAGATTGGTCCGCTGCCCAGATTGATGGATCTGGGTCCCATAATTTGAAAGAATATTCGCGATCCAAGCAATATTTCAACTGGTTGCTTTTGATAGAAGGACGGGTCAGCCAATTCAATGCCCGATGGCACGCTTATTTCCCCTGCGCGTAGTGTGATACTGGGTTGGTCCTCCACCAGGTGCGGGCCTACCATCATATCCACTGTCATTGTGAAATCGCCACTCCTAGATGCGATTCGAGTTGTAATTTTTCGCCGTGTAGTAATAGCACAAACGAAGGGACAGACGACTAACTGGCGAAGAAATCCATTTAAATAATGTGGTTCACTGTAATAGAATTTTCTTGGAAGCTTGTGCCATCATCCACCAGATGGGTTAGTTTTTTTGTTTTGATTTGAACAAAGTTGATTTTGTGTACAATGATTCTTTGACAGTGTGCAAAGAGTGTATCATTTTGTCATTTTTTTATGCATTTCAGTTTTGAGTAGAGTGAAAGAGATAGAACCAAAACATTCTAATACATTTGGTGAAAATGCTAGTACAATCCAGCAGTTGTGTTGCCATGTGGTACAATCCAGTAGTAGTGGTGTTGCCATGTGGTACACTGAAAAATTGAAATAGCAGGTTAGCCACCAAAGTTTTCGAGCCGCTCCGTCTGTCACTTCGTTTGTGGTAATAGCTCCGTTGATATCATTTATGGTCAGTTGGGCTTTCAAGAAAGGCAAGCCAAGGATTTGGGCTGCTTCTTCACTTATAGTTTCGACCTGACTGCCTGAGTCGAGTAGGCACCTTATTTGGTACCAGGTCCCTCACTTGGATGAGGGCGGTAGCCAGGAACACGTAGCTGCCTCCTAGTCATTTGGAGGTGCTGGTCGAGGCCGAAGCCGTAGTTGTTGATCCTTTGTTTACCTTTTGGGTTGTCTGCGGAGGGTTCTCCGCAACTTCGAAATGTAACAGCGTATGATGGCGCGCTCCACATTCCTTGCAATTGAGGCTAGAGGGGCACTTTTGTACGGAGTGTCCCCAGGAGATGCAGTTGTAGCACCGCCTGGCATTTGACACAGCCTCCCACCGCTCCTTGATGGGAAGCTTGTTGAAAGCAGCACAATAAAAGATGCTGTGCTCTTTAATTCCGCAAACGAAGCATTTTTTTTTGTTATTTTGGGATTGAGCTTTTTTGATTGGCTCTTTGTTTTGTGTAGCCGTAGCTACTGCTGCGGTCTTGTTATGACGCGCTCTCGGCGGAGCCTCTTCCAGTTATTGGCAGGCCAACTGATTGGCCCGCTTTTCCAACTCGGCCTTGAATTCGGCCCAAATATATATCTTTTGTAGATCCAAGCTCTCTTCGAGCTTGGATATGGTTGCGTCGTCTAATTTGCCTTTTACGATGGCAATAATTAGGCCGTTGACAACGCAATCTAGTGTTTGATTCCGCTCACCTTGGATTTGGTGAGCGGCGTGGACTGTGGTGTCTACTACATCGATCAGAGCCAGAATTCCCTTGGCTTTGGGACTCATGATTTTCTTCACCTTGAGCAGCTTAGAAAAGTAGCCTTCAAAGGCTATCCTGCGCTTGTAGAAGCGCGTTTCGAGCCTTTGCCAAGCTTCGGCAAAGCTCGTTCCCGAGTTTTCGAGTGCCTCAATTGAATTTTTGGCAGGCTCGAAGTTCTCTAGGCATTTCCCTAAAAATGCGAATTTATCCGCATCTTCATTAAGAGCAGATAGTCTCTTCTCGAAGCGGCTCTTGAACGAGAGCCACTCCGTGGGTGAACCGTTGAATCTTGGAAGTTCGATCCGCGGTAAGTGGTCGGATCGCCCTGAAGGCTACTGGATAGTATGGTCCAGCAGCGGATTCGAAGAGCTGCTTGAAGACGCTGGCATTACTTTTTGAGCCATCTCTTCCAGCAGCACCTTAGCGTTCAGGTAGACAGCCATTGAAGGCTCTCTACGCTGTTGAGGACCATCAAGGCCCTTCAATCGCAGCAAGACGTTAGACGCCTGCTCGTACAGGCCGTCCAGCATTCCTGTGGTTGTTTTTATCTGCACCCAGGTGTGGGCCTGGTCTTTTAACTTCTTGGCGTCACTCGCCATCCGCTTCATACTGTTTTCCAAAGCGACCAGCTGGTTTTTACTGGTTTCCACCAACTCGGCCCGCTCCTCATCAGCTCGCGGCATTTTCACTGTGCACTATTTGTCTTTGTTCACCGGGTTACGTTAGAAGTGTAATGTTCAATTGCCGGCGGCAATTTTCACTATGCACTATGTCACTCTGATTGCACACGGGCAATCAATTAACGATCGCTCTCGGGAGATATTCACGCAGCCCGGGCTAACTTACTTGCACCGGTGTCACTGAGATTGCACCCGGGCAATTAATTAAGGATCGCTCTTTGGCGATATTCACACACTTTAGTTTTGCAGCTGCGGGGCTCCGGCAGCGATCACGATTAGGCAGTATGATTTACTTCACTCACGACCGGGCTAACTCACTAGCGCCGGTATCACTGAGATTGCACGCGGGCAATCAATTAACGATCGTGCACTGGCGGTATTTACGCACTTGATTTGGCGGCTGCTGGACAGCAGCGATAATGACGATTTGAAGATGGAATTAGTTTCACTCACACCCGGGCCGACCATCTAGCACCGGTATCACTGAGATTGCACCCGGGCAATTAATTAAGGGTCGCTTTCGGGTGATGTTCACACACTTTAGATTTGCAACTGCGGTGCTCCGGCAGCGATCACGTTTAGGAAGTGCAATTTGCTTCACTCACGACCGGGCTCATTCACTAGCGCCGGTATCACTGAGATTGCACGCGGGCAATCAATTAACGTTCGTTGATTTACTGCTATGGAGCAGCACCGACAATCACGTTTTTGGAGATGCACTTAGCTGCACTCGCGACCGGCCTTAACGCACTAGCGCCGGTATCACTGAGATTGCACGCGGGCAATCAATAGACGATCGTTAATTTACTGCTATGGAGCAGCATCGACAATCACGGTTTTTAGAGATGCACTTAACTGCACTCGCGACCGGGCTTAACGCACTAGCGCTGGTATCACGTCGGGGTCACCAAAAATGGTTCTGCTATCAGACATTGCTTGCCCCGCTCCCGCAAGGGCCGTTTACAACAACTCTGAAATCAGCAAAACTAGGGAATAGGCCGAGACCCTATTCCCACAAGAAGCTGTGGTATAAATCAACAACTCGACGCGGTTGATGTTCTGATCAAGACTGAATTTTATTAGAATTTTTCATTACAGAGTTGGGTATAATTTTACTCTGCTGGTGCCGTGTGCACAGATCCGAGCCATCCTTCTTGGTGCCGGGTGCACCAAAACTGCTGACTCGGCGGGCGTCGGATGACGCCCGCTTAGACGTTGAGATTGTTCCTTCTCGACGTTGCTTCGAGTGATTTTAGGCGGCTCATGTTGCGCCGCCACTTCCATACGATGACGACGACGACGGCCACCAGGATGAAGCCACCGTCTAGCGAATAAGATATTACATCGTGGGTTGTGATATTGCTGTGCTCAAACGTTTCGTCGTTTCTAAAGGGCCACATTGTGATACTTTGTTGCCGCGCCCCGATGGATGATAGGGTGACCACTCCTCACCATCCCTCTCCAAAGGGGGAGTTTGGTAAAGAGAGATGAAAAAACCGATTTGTATCTTCCTTAAAAGTTGTCCTAGCTCGCTATTCTACTATCTATATGGAATTTTCACACTGCCGTACTCTAACGGAACTATCAAACTCTATACTATCATCTACTCCATCTATCGTATAAAAATTACCACTACAGTCTGTTATTTGAAATTAGCATCTTCAACTATGTAAATCGTTGACTTCACACAGAAGTAATACTAAAACATATAGTCAAAGTAAATTTGTTTTTGTTTTCATTGCACGGCCGGCGACACCCGCATAAACGCGAACCATCACTTGATCTTATCGATAATGGTTATAAATTATTTATAATCCCTCCTAAACTTTAACTGAAATGGTTATGGAATTTTAACAATTTATAACCATTATCGGTAAGGTCATGTGATGGTTCGCGTTTATGCGGGATGTTTAAAACTAAAATATTTATGTTTGAATCAAATGGATCATTTTAGATGGCTGAGTTTTGAACCCACCATTAATGGTGGTAAGCTCCAACTCGGATTAACTTTTAATACCGTCCCTGTTTGGATGATCTGCAAAATATTTGCTTAAAGCCGCGTTGATTCACTCTGATGTCGACATCAAAGCAGCCGGACATTCTTGATCGGGATTTAATCCGAGGATAATATCAGTTGGAGCTTACCACCATAAAGTTCTCAAATCATAAGTTAAAAGGTTCTAATATAGTTCTCTTTCCGAAAATGTATGGAGAAAACAAGAATTTGGAACGGTAATGGTTCTTAACAACCCATTATTTGTAAGGTCCAGTTCCAAAAAACCATAATACGTAAGGTTGAAACTTTATCATTAAACGTTCATGTAAAGTTCCATAACCATTTCAGTTAAAGTTTAGCAGGGATTATAAACAATTTTTAACCATTTTAGGTAAGGTCAATTTATGGTTCGCGTTTATGCGGGCATACTCATCACTATGCCTTCGTGAATAATTTTAATTTGTAAATTTTGCACGTTATTTTATTCGTTTTTTTTTTTAATGTTAGTTTAGTTAGATAGGAAAAAATTATCGTTTTAAAATGTATCGCGTCCCAAATAAAATTAGGCTCATAAAGCTCCTCCCGCTGCAAAGAAGGTGAAAACATAAACGCAGAACAGTCGAGCGTGGTTACAGGAGCGATGGCGGTTGGTTTTTTTTTTTTTTGTTATTGTGACGTTGTGAAACAAAAACAGATCGAGCCACGGTGGAGTCTACGCGGGTTTTTCGTTCGGAGACGTTTTTTCCCTTAGCCCTGTGAAAATCCGCCGATATTAATTATGGGCAAATCACCCACGACACAGCTTATCAATGTCTAACTTACCCGTGCAGCAGCTTGAATCCAAATGACCTTTCACCAACTGTCAGGAAATGTGTATGAAAGGTCATGACCTACCTAGTTATTATCCATCTCATATCTTCCCTCTCCTTCGGTATAAAAGTTTTAAATGTTTTTTTTAAACAATAATTAATGTTAATGAATCACTAAATGCTATCAGTTTTAATTACACCCACCTTTCTATTGACATAATGTTAATACAAAAATGTATGAAGAGTTGATTTTATTTCCATATTATTATTTTTTATTTTTTCGAATTTTTTTAGCGTAATCAGAGAAAACAATATTTTGTAGTTGTGTTCCGCAAAAAATGTGTTGAACCACCAGCGACAATTTTTACATTAAAACCAGTATTTCCCATTTTTTCATATAAGCAAAAACAAATCGCCGTATCTTTTTCAAGTGACATCGGCGGCATTGATGCGTATAGAATTAAAACTCGCTTTGACAACGTTAATGGACTGGAGATTTTCACAGTAATATCACAGACAAACAGACATAACACTCACAATCACTTTCATCGCAAATAATGTTTTAGTGCGGAATGTGCTTGCATTTGTCATGGTGGTGCCACTGAAGCATTGAGCAAGCCACCACATTTCGAACTTATCAGTGATGCCAGTTCTTTTTCACGTCTAGTTAGTAGATGTTAGCTCTTGAAAATGATAAGTGGTCAAGGCATCCCACTGGAGACACAAACCACATCTGACGAATACAGAAAAAAAGTTGTTGAATATTACATCAAAAGTGCTGCACATTAGTCACTCCGTTCCTAATATTACGCTGGACGATTATCACATAATTCGAGAGCAAATCATGTTGATGACTGTAATATTCTATCAACTTTTACCCCTTTTACCAGTTATTGAAGTTCAATACTTCACCATGAATTTCATTGATTGATACATATTATATTTTTTTTCTGTACACACATTGAAGTGATGAGCGGTGGTAGAAAGGGCAATAATCAGTGATGCATTACCTCGTTTAAAAACTTGTTTCCAGCAAAAGAAAAAGCACACTAAACAAACAAAACAAATCCCTGAAAAATAGTCCTTAGTTTTTGTGAATTTTTCCTACGGATCCGTATTTCTGCAGAATTCCATCAATTCTATACCCGCATAAACGCGAACCATATCTTGACCTTACCGAAAATGGTTAAAAATTGTTTATAATCCTTCCTAAACTTTAACTTAAATGGTTATGGAACTTTACATGAACGTTTGTGTGATAAAGTTTTAACCTTATGTATTATGGTTTTTTGGAAGTGAACCTTACAAATAATGGGTTGTTAAGAACCATTACCATTCAAAATTCTTGTTTTCTCCATACATTTTCGGAAAGAAAACTATATTAGAACCTTTTTACTTATGGTTTGAGAATTTTAATGGTAATGGTTATGGTAGTAAGTAAGGTCCATGGATGGTTTTGTATTGTCGGTCAACTTTACGTGGAATATATCACGAATTGGTAATCATTAATTTACAGGCAACCTATTCGCGATATATTCCACATAAAGTTGATCGATGTTACAAAACCATCCATGGACCTTACTGAATACCATAACCATTACCATTAAAGTTCTCAAATCATAAGTAAAAAGGTTCTAATATAGTTCTCTTTCCGAAAATGTATGGAGAAAACTAAAATTTTAAATGGTAATGGTTCTTAACAACCCATTGTTTGTAAGGTTCACTTCCAAAAAACCATAATACTAAACTTTATCACACAAACGTTCATGTAAAGTTCCATAACCATTTCAGTTAAAGTTTAGCAAGGATTATAAACAATTTTTAACCATGTTCGGTAAGGTCAAGATATGGTTCGCGTTTATGCGGGTAGATCTACGGAAAATTTCGTAGAACCGACATCACTGACTTTCATCTGTTTTATTTTTAATCAACACAGCTGATGCGTTGACAGAACGAGGGAAAAGCAACTGGTGGAAAAATTGCATGAACGAGGGATGCTCTGGTTCCACATCAATGCTTGGGAATGTGGATGATAGATGGTGCTAGTGCATATGCAAAATACACTTGACAATATTTTTTGAAGAATTTTCTTCTAAGAGTTATGTCTGTTTGTCTGTGGTAATATGGAGCCAGATCACAGTATCTGCTGTTCGACTCGGACAATTTCTGCAGCAAAGCCTCAACGCGATCATTGTCAGACACAGGGGTTGAAACGGTTGACGTTTTTTACTACACTCGCTTCGTTGTCGTGCGCGACAGTCTGTTTGTATTCATACACTCATGCTCTACCGTCGTCTCTCTCACACAACACAAATGGTAGAATAACATTCGAGCAAAAAGAAAATTATAAAATAACTATCATATGCAAGGGGTATTCAACTCTGCACACCTCAATCTGGACCGAGAACTTTATCTGTACCGAAAACTGTGGCAAGCGTTGGGTCGAGTGTGCCCAAGTGTGACAATCAAGCTGTCGATCTCAATATCCCATGAGTTTGGCAACCCTGCAGTTATGACTTTTGAGATTGTTTGTTTACATTGCCAAGTTCTCATGGATGTTTAAATGAGCTATATCTGAGTATATTGCATAGTATATACGAAGGTAATCACTGTGCCTGTCCTGTTTAAAAGTAAAACGTGCATCAAATAACACGAATGTGAGTTTTTCTTTGTACAACATTCATTCCTCTTGCTTTAACGATGATAAGATTGATAAGCGCGAGATCGTCGGCCACTGCTGGAAGAAATTTCTTTACCGTTTCTCATTCTGGTAGACGTTTGCCGAAACCTGTACTTATGACCCACCCGGCAAGTGGAAAATGTACCTCTACATTATCATCATGCTACTCGGACAATGCTACACTCATAAAATAAATCATATAACCAGTGGAAAATTTCCATGTGAATTTCACATAATTTTCATGTGATCCCATAATTGGAAATTGCACCACTAAATCACATGAACGTTATGTGTCCAATGAAATCTATATGATTTTATATAGAATTTCTAATGCTATGTGATATTCAGGTAAAAATCATTTTTTTATTTTTGGAAAAATACTATGTGCGTTCCTAATAGAAACTAAGTGAATTTTTTTTTCAGTGTACGACCTAGAAATCAAGAAGGATTTGACCTAAAATTCCCACTGGCGATAGGACACAGAAAAAAAAAGATGTTGAATATTACATCCAAACTGCTGCAACCAGGATCGGTTGTGTAATATAACGTTGTACGATGTACATCGATTTTGCGAACAAAATTACATCTATTGATGTAATATTGCATCTGCTTTTTACAATTACATCATTATTTCATACATCAGCTTGAATTACATTGATAGATATTACATTTTTTTTTTGCTGTGTAGAAGCAGCAATAGACCTTCAGTTACTTCCTAGTGTTAGCCTTAGCTTTTGGGTACTGAATTCATCTATGTTTGCTAAACATGTTTTGGTGGGAGAGTCAATCGACTGCGTCCTTGGTTTTTAACCCTTTGAACAGCCTAATAAATAAACAGGAGATCCTGGAAATCACTGAGATTGTTCAATAACAACACAAAAATAAATAGTGCTGCTCTTCTTCATTCTCATGCACTGATAAAATTTCAAAGATTGTTTTTATGTGTCCCACACATGAATTTTTGCAATGTGATCAACAAATGGTATCTACATAGAGGTTACTCTAAGACCAGAAGGTCCCGAAGAAACGAGCTCAACTTTTTGGCTCAGCTCTGGTACTATCTTCGGTCCCAAGCTAATCGATGCACCCCTCGAAACATAGGAAAATCCACGAACCCCTCATTTTATCTGTCAAACTTTCATAGCGAATCAAAACAAACATAGTGTAGTAGTGGAATTTATACTAGAATGGGGTACGTTAATCGATTTTCTTGGGATCAATAGGCTAGTCAAGTAGTGAGCCAATTTCAAATCGTTAGTTTCGTATTGATTGTTGGTATCTATGTGTCGGACACATACTTAATATGTGTAAACATAAAAGCCATGTGTAACCACACATACTATTCATTTGACTCTTATATTTCATGTGCGCTTCTGGGTGGATTCTGTTTATGTGTGGTCACATGAAAATCATGTGGAATTTTACATGGAAATTCGCCCATAAAAATGTGTGGAATTCTATTAGTGTGGCTCTCAACTATTTACTTTTAATCCGTTTATCCTCATCTTTCATCAAATAATTTCCAGCAGCATGCAAATGCGTATCTAGGATCTAGATACCGGTTGTCAACGTTTGATTTCTACCTTCTCTTTGTATTTGCTTGTTGTTCCTTCATGACAATCATCCTTACTTGGTTTTGCCGGAATTGCATACTTATCCCCTGCTGGCGGTTCCGATCGCGTTTATAAATATCGCGATTCAGATTGGCTCCGTCGAAGGCTCCGTTACCTCCGGCTATTCTGTTGGCAGCATTAAGAAGGACTCACTCGTTTTCTCAGAACGGCCGTCCCGGTCGCGTTCTCTCCTGTGGCTTTTCTACGGCGAGGAGACGATTTTTCCAAATCCGTCCTCACTTGCATTCAGAACGGCCTTCCCGGTCGCGTTCTTATCCTGTGGCAGTGCCACCACGAGGAGACGATTTTTTTCAAATCCGTCCTCACTTGTTTTATCAGAACGGCCGTCCTGTGGCAGTGCCACCACGAGGAGACGATTTTTGCAAATCCGTCCTCACTCGCATTCAGAAGTCGCGTTTTTATCCTATTTTCCTTGCAAGTGGGTGATTTGCCCTTTTATTACCTATCGGGGGTCTCCAAGACTCCAGGTTCGTCTCCTGGCAGGATCACCAGAAATTTGAAAATCCGCCGATATTAATTATGGGCAAATCACCCACGACACAGCTTATCAATGTCCAACTTACCCGTGCAGCAGCTTGAATCCAAATGACCTTTCACCAACTGTCAGGAAATGTGTATGAAAGGTCATGACCTACATAGTTATTATCCATCTCATAAGCCCCGGAAAAGTTTGCCTAGCCACGACGCGAGTGCCAGTACGCATCTTCCCAGTGCACCGCGAGTGGAAGCCGGCCCCGTGGCAGCGAAAATTAGTGTTGTTGAGTGCAACAGAGTGTCGGATCGCCATTGTGGGAAGCTAAACACTAAGGAGCTAATCGCTTTCCCGGCTAACCACAAAGGATCAGGTAGACACTCGCCGTCCTGACTGCGGTTGTTCAGCCAATAGAGCCAGTCTCGCCACCGCAGTTAATCGTCAAGCAGGACGAATCAGGCGATACCAGAGGAGAGTTCGCCTGGGCAGAAACACTGCGGTGTCTGCCGGGGTTGCCAACAGTCGAGCCCAGCTCATCCCCCCCCGCTAAGTGTTAAGGACAGCTGCTAAGCAGCCAAAGAAGCAAACCGTTCAGCACAGTCCGTGCTTTGTAGCAGCAGAACCGCCGCCAGACCGTCATCGAAGGGCCCCACCGAACAGCAGCAGCAACAGCGAGGAGGAGGACACAGATAAGTGGATAATAGACGTCTAAAATTGATTCCTTCTTGTTGTTTTGTTGTTTCACCCAAATCCGATCGTCTTTGGGGGAAGTACCTTTGATCGAGGCCGCCCCGCTGGGGAAAATCGGGACAGCTATAGGCGTGCAGGAAGCCGCAAACTAACACAGCTAAGGAATTATATTATTTAAATTTATGGTAATTTCATTAAATGAGAACGTCTGTGCAGTAATTGTTGATGAGACTATTGATCGCGTTCGGGAGATTAAATATCTTGGCGTGATTATTGATGACAAACTTAAGTTCAACTGTCACATTGATAATGTCATCAAGAAAATTGCCAAGAAGTATTGAATTCTATGTCGACTGAAAAATGATTTAACTATTGCCAGTAAAATACAGCTATACAAATCAATCATCTCTCCTCATCTTGACTTTTGCCCTTCCATTTTATTTCTGGCCAATGCAACACAAATATCGAGATTACAGCGCTTGCAGAATAAAATAATGCGTTTGATATTGAGATATAATAGATTCACTTCCTCAACTTTGATGCTAGACGCCTTACAATGGTTGTCGGTGAAGCAAAGAATTGTATATTTGACTAGGGTGTTCATTTTTAAAGTAGTTAACGGTTTGCTGCCTCGATATTTGTGTGATCAAATTGAAAGAGGAAGTGACTTTCATAGATATAATACTAGAAACGCGGTTAAAATAAGAACACCACATTTCTTGACATGTGCTTCACAAAATTCATTATATTATAAAGGAATAAATGTTTTCAATTAGATGCTTAGACATATCAAACGTTCAGCAACACTTATAGTATTTAAAAGGCACTGCATTTCACACGTTAAAAATGTCTTTTGAACAGTTATCCAGTGATTATTTTTTTTATAAATCGACAAATTATTTATCTTGACGAAGTTATCTCTAACGGATTATTTTATATGTATAGCCATAACGACTTTTTAATAATTATTATAGCACTGCAAAAACTATTTCTGTTCGCCATGATGGTGATGATGGATTTTTAATGTTTGATTAAACAGTAGTAGATTTTAAAAAAATCTTCAACGGTTTGAGCCTCGCGCGCGTGTTGCTGATATAGAGGACTGAATTTAAAATTTGATAAAACAATGCAATTTTGAAGCTTATTTAGAAGATACCTTGAGTTATTAGTAAGTTTTCTGGCAAATGTTGGGGTTCGTGAGCATTCCTGATATTGAAAAATGAATGAAAATTATGAAAGCATCAGATTGCGGTGTTGCTAGTGTAATAGGATGCTTTGTTGATTGTTCATTAACTCTTGATTGCTTGTAATACTTATGAATATTTTGAGTGGACAAAATGGCGAACTAAGAGGTGGACGCCTGAGCTCTTCCACATTTATATCGCTGTGAAGCAACTGTAAACTCTAGAGGGAATTTATATCTTTAACTGTAACCAGTTCGATTTTGTTTGCTAACCTGGTTAAAATGTCATATTTAATTATCTTAAAGATAAATCGTCCAGCTCAAACCTTTGTAGGAGTAAGAGGTGGGACCATCATCATCATCACCCCATAGTGCATCGTTAATCGGGAGAAATACAGTATTTAAGTTGATCCGCTCTGTGTTTCAGTTAGGTTGAAAACTTGAGTGCCCTTTAGTCACCGTAGCTCCTTTAGTTTGCCCAGTAGTACGCCGACTCTGAGACACAGTTCGACGAGTCTCGTGCTGCTGAGTGTTTTTGGGCAGAACTTTAGTTTCACCATCTTGGAATTCGATGAATTCGTATGGTGTCAAATTTAGATTTCAATTTGATCTCAAACTTTGCTCGGGCCAAGCAGCTCGGCATTTTATTTTGCTGGATCTCAGAAAAAAAAACTTACCGGTCAACGGTACTGTATATAAATTACAGCGGGGTTTTAACAGAAAAACGGTTCACATTAGGACCTTTGAACCAAAATAGTGATTCCGGGAATTTACCTGCTGTCCGTTTCTTCCACTTACTCTCCTTCACTTTCCTCTCTCTATCTTCAAGTATTTTATGTCTGCACAGTAATGTTTGCTGGGCTTGTCTTGTTTGATTATTTAATCAGAGACTTTATCGACCGTTTAACTCGATGGTTGTTTGACGATTAACCTGATCGGTGTATGTAACCTAGAAAGACGTTCTTTGGGTCACTGTCCTTTGACTATTGACGAATCCAACTCAAAATAATGCGCGCCTGGTGACAGGAATAAGCACTATCCGACGGTGATCAACTAGTGACAGCCCTTGGAAATTTCATTTTTTTTTATGAAAATTTGTTAAATTACAGTGCTAGTTCGTGTAAATATGCTATTAAAATGGATTTTTTTTAAAACTAGTTCGTTTATTTACTAGGCTCAGTCGTGTGTGACACTTTGCGGAGCCAAAATCAGTAATTACATTTACATTTTAAATAGCAGTATTTCTAGGTTAGTATTGGGTACCAATTACTCGTGGCGGGCTCGAGGTTAATGGGTAACAATTTCAATTGGAAGGATCTAGGTAGGAAACTGGTTTCTGAAGCCTTCTTCAGATACTACTCTCGGACGGTTGACCAAATCCTGACTGGGCAGGGGCAAGTAGCACAGGAACAGGAGGATAATAAGACCGGGACACAATGGCGGGAAATTGTTTGGAAAGGAGGGGATACCCAGACAACCAGAGGTCGGATAACAATGTATGGACAGTATCGTTAATTGCTACAGTTTAAGTCAAAATTGCATATTAGAATGGCATACCTCGCATTATGTTTAAGTAAAATCGTATAGAATGCAAATTTCCGATCTAAATATATGCGATGACTCATTTTTTCGTCGTACTGTATCACAAATTAAATCAGATTACATCGTAAGACTTTTCAAAATGAATTTGTTATTACAGATTAAATCGTATATGATGTTAAATCAACTCGTTTAAAAATAAATTTTAATATGCACGTATATGGCCTCCACTTTTGTACGTATAAACCATTTATTTGCATTCTATACGAATTGTTTGTTTGTATATATGTTTGTATATCACGAAAATAACTTTTAATATACGTGCATTCTGGTTGTCTGGGTAGTCACATCAAACTCTAACATCAGACAAACAAAGGAATACGTAGATCGCTTGCATGTAGGGAAGATCACGTGTTCCCAATACATCTCTTACTTCACGGAAGGGTTGTCTACCTCGGGCCACTAGGGTATCCAATAGTCGTGCTCTGGAGGTGTCATTACCCGGGCAATACCAAACTGCGTGATCGATGTCATCATAACCGGTTCTGCACCTACATATATTGCTGTCAACGAGGTTTATTCTATAGAGATGTGCGTCTAGCGAGTAGTGGTTGGACATAAGTCTTGACATCACTCGAATGAATCCCCGACATACATCCAGACCTTTGAACCACGCTCTCGAAGAAACATTTGGAATAACGGAATGTAACCACCGCCCAAGAGAATTATTTGCCTAATCGTTTTGCCAACTTAAAAGAGAACTCTGACGTACTAATGGGAAAAATTCATCATGTGAAATTCTTCTATCATGAATCTCGCCTTGTTGTGCGCCCACCTTTGCGAGAGAGTCTGCCTTCTCATTGCCTAGGATTGAGCAATGTGAGGGGACCCATACAAAAGTAATCATATATGATCTTTTGACCAGCAAACTCATCTGTCCCCTTACCTTTGAAAGGAAATAAGATGAGTGCCTACCTTGTTTCATCAACCGAATAGCCTCAATCTAACTGAGACTATCCGAGAAGATGAAGTAATGGTCTATGGGCATATCGGAAATCATCCCCAATGCGAAGTTGATTGCTGCTAGCTCAGCAACATAAACGGAACAAGGTTCCTGAAGTTTCCGAAAGGCGGTTGAGTATTCATTGAAGACGCCGAAGCCAGTGGATCCATCAATGCGTGATCCATCAGTGAAAAATCTTCTATTGCAATTGACTTGTTGGTACTTTTCAGCAAAAATGTGGGGAATTGAGATAGGTCGAAGTTGATCTGGAACTCCTTGAATAGCCTGTTTCATGGAGAGATCGTAGTCAATGGGGGAACTGTAGTTAGTAAAGCATACACGAGAGGGGTTATAGCAAGGAAGGCTAATATCCGATGACATATAATTAAGATAGATTCGCACGAATCTAGACTGGATGCTCAATTCGAGCATTTCTTCGAAGTTTTCAATCACAAGGTTGTTACTGACACTACATTTAATCAATATTCTTAATGAGAGCTCCCGGAAACGGTTCTGCAGGGGTTTTACGCCCGCTAGGACCTCTAGGCTCATATTGTGTGTTGAATGCATACATCCAAGGGCAATACGTAAACAACGATATTGAATTCGTTCCAATTTGATTCGGTGGCTTTTTCTTGCCAAGTGTAAGCAAAAAGAGCCATACTCAAGAACTGAAAGAATAGTCGTTTTATATAGTTTAATGAGGTCTTCCGGGTGAGCCCCCACCATGTCCCGGAAATTGATCGTAGAAAGTTGATCCTTTGTTGACACTTTTGTTTCAAATACGTAATGTGGGTACCCCAAGTGCATTTTGAATCAAACCAGACTCCAAGGTATTTGAAGGTTAAAGATTGGGTAATGTCTCTGCCCAAAATATTTAGACGCAGTTGGGCTGGAAACCGCTTCCTTGTAAACACTACCAATTCAGTTTTTTGCGGTGAAAACTCGATCCCTAAATTTCTTGCCCAGAGAGACAGATTATTTAGGGAATTTTGCAATGGTCTTTGCAAGATTTCTGCACGTGGACCTCTCATGGAAACCACGGCATCATCTGCAAGCTGTCTAAGCGTGCATTGATTATCTAAGCAGTTATCAATATCTTTGACATAGAAATTATAAAGTAAGGGACTTAAACATGAACCTTGGGGTAAGCCCATGTAGCTAATTCTAGAAGTTGTCAATTGACCTAGATTGAAGGTCATTTGTTTTTCTGACAGCAAATTATACAAAAAATTATTCAAAATACCGGGTAATCCACTACGGTGCAAATTGCCTGACAGTATTTCTATGGAAACCGAATCAAATGCGCCCTTAATATCCAAAAAGACTGAAGCCAATTGCTCCTTGTGCGCTAAGGCCACTTGAATATCAGATGAAAGCATCGCTAGACAATCGTTTGTTCCTTTACTCTTCCGGAAACCAAATTGCGTATTTGAAAGTAGATTTTTGATTCAACCCAATGGTCAAGTCTTAATAGGATCATTTTTTCTAATAATTTCCTCAGGCATGATAACATAGAGATCGGACGGTAAGAATTGTGATCAGACGCTGGTTTCCCAGGCTTTTGAATAGCTATTACTTTAACCTGTCTCCATGCTGGTGGAACTATATTGAATTCCATAAATGAATTGTATAGGTTAAGTAATCGTCTTTTAGCGATATCGGGGAGGTTTTTTAGAAGGTCAAATTTGATCATATCGCTTCCCGGAGCAGAGTTATTCGATGAAAGAAGTGCCATTGAAAATTCCAGCATTGTGAATGGTTCATCCAGAGAACCGCTACTTCGGGCTGTATCCCGTAAAGTTGGTTGTGCTGGAACAGAATCTGGACAAACCTTTTTAGCGAAGTCGAATATCCATTGGGAGGAGTATTCTTCACTCTCATTGGAAGATGAGCGGTTTCGCATATAGCGAGCCTTTTTCCAAAGCGTTGTCATCGAGGTTTCTCTAGAAAGTCAAAAAGCTCAGATCTTTCATGTCTACGATAATGTTTAAAGGCATCGGATTTCTCAAGATACAACTTTGTGCATTCGTCATCCCATCCAGGGGTGGCGGGTCTTCTTTTGAGCGATGCACTTGGAACACGTCGTTTCTGAGCTTCTAATGCGCTTTTGTAGATTAGCTCGGTAAAGAAACGATACTCTTCCAGTGGTGGTAGAGGATTGGTAGAATCATTACCAAGAGTTACCGCCGATACAAATTTTTGCCAATCAATGTTCCTCGTGAGGTCAAAAGGAACTTGAATTGACTGATCTGTTTTTAGACGACCACTTTTGATTGAAATAATAATTGGCAAGTGATCACTACCATGGGGATCATTGATAACCTTCCACAGACAATCTAATGATAGTGAGTTAGAGCACAAAGAAATGTCAAGACGGCTCTCTCGAGCAGGAGGGTTTGCTATACGTGTTGCTTCACCAGTGTTCAAGATAGTCAAGTTGAAATCGTCGCACAAATCATAGAAAATACCCGCTCTATTGTCATCGTATGATTCGCCCCAACCAGTACCGTGTGAGTTCATATCGCCCAGTATTAGAACTGGAGATGGAAGGATATTAACTGAACTCCAAAGCTGACGGCGGTTTATGGAAGTCCTTGGGGGGACATATACAGAAGCTATGCAAAGATCTTTGTTCTTCACATTTATTTGGCAAGCGACAATTTCAATGCCTGAAATTATTGGGATTGAGATTTTATAGAAGGGGTAGCACTTTTTGATCCCCATAAGTACGCCACCATATGAATCATCTCGGTCCAGGCGGATAATGTTAAAATCGTGGAAGTTTAGTTCATCTTCAGAAGAAAGCCAAGTTTCACAGAGTGCAAATATATCACAATCAGAATTGTGAATTAAATACTTGAACGAGTCTAATTTAGGTATTAAACTACGACAGTTCCATTGTAATAAAGTGATCATATCTTGATCCTCACTCGACGAATTATCCATCGAAAGATATGAATTCACCAATGAGGGGCCATGATGCAGTCGATTGCTTGAAGTAGTTTCCGACTATAGGAACAAGCAGGTCAATAAGCCCTCGAAGTGGCGATTCGTCGGGAAAGCCGAGGGCATTCAAAATATTATCCACAATGGCCTTAAATTTAATCTTTCCTCGCTTGGACGGGAGAGTTTTCTTTGAATTGCGAGTAGACGTGGTGTTTATTTTTGGTAACCTCTTACGGTTACCTTTATTAGGTAGCGGCGGGGTGGAAAAGCTGCAGCAAGGATCAGATGGAACAGCAATTACCGATTTGTTCGACTTTTTCAATGAATCCCCGCTACCTTCAGATTTTTGCATGCTTTTTAAAGTGGTTTTTATTTTTTCCGGCGAACTGGAAAGACACCTGTAGTGAGCCTGAAGGGGAATAAGTCTTTTGACCATCTACCGTGGTCGCTGAATACAATATCCTGCAACCCAGAACGTCCACGGTAAATGAAGCAGCATTTTGAAGGCGCCCCATACCTTCCATGACGTCATCACACGCCGTCTATCTCCACATCTCGAGATGGGATGTAGACGTAATACTCTTTGTTATAAGCCTCGTCGTCAGCAATATCATTTGCGATATTATATGTAGGCGCAGTTATACGCAGTTTGTTCCGATTGACCTGATGAAATTCGGTCCCCTGGAAACGACGCGTCAATATTCTTTTAATCCCTAAGAAGTTAAGGGCTTTCTCTTTCTGCCGAAAATAGACAGCCCTAGGCGAGGCAGAGGACGCCTGATAATGGCGCTTTCTAAGTTTATCATTGGGAGGCTTACTGCCCCCCTTTGAACCATCCATTAGAAATTAAAAATTGTCGTCAAAAAGTAATTATTATTTTACTTTTTTTTTATTAACGAACCACCCTATGTGGAACGATTCTACTGGGGGAGAGACAGACGATCCACAAGCAAACAGTCAGAGGAATGGGAATACAAAAACAGATACGTGCTACTATTTGCCCTTCATTCCTAGTTGAACACTCAGTCGGTTAACAACGTCCCGGTCTCAGTCGCGCGGCATCTAGTTTTTTTCGGTGTTTTTTCCGCCCGAGCGGTTTTTTCACCCCCCCCCCCCATTGGGTGCCCCAAGTGACCAGTGTGCAACAGAGGAAGTGGAATTCCATGGGCCGAGCCCCTTGGAGTTGCCATCCAGCTTTAATCCACCCCGGTAATCCATCCGGTCGTCAAGCCATTTTTTCATCATCGTGCCGACCCACCAACACCAATCATCACCACCAGCAGCAGCAAACGGACCATCTAGCTGCAACGGCTGATAGGTTGTTTACAACCGGCATAAGTATTAGACAATACATTTTGCAAGTCCATTGCCTCCCTATTGTAGTTTAGTTTTGCCTCGTGGCGCGTGACTCTGTCTCTCACCCCTGGTAGGGGAGTATGGGTCATAGTGAGACAACTTTTTGCAAGTAGATATAAGTTTTTTTTTTTTTTTCGATTTTTTTTTTTCTTTTTGATTTGTTCGTACGTCGGACAAAAAATTTAATTACTAGTAATTAAAATTAATTAATTAGTGAAGGTTTTATTTTTTTTCCTTCTTAAGTGGTTGCGCACCGCTTTTGCGCAACACTTATGGCATCTTCCGATGCCTACGTTACGCGAACCAGATACTATGAACCGTCTTCGAAAGGACCATGGGTTGTCTTTTTTCGGCCCAAAAATAAACCTTTGAAAACTCTCGACATAACGAGAGATTTGCTGCGTAAGTATCCGGGAATCTTGGTACACAAAGAAAGATTCAACAAACTGCGTGTAGAAGCACCGACTTATGATGTGGCAAATAAAATTGCTGATCACGAGTTGTTTAGTGTTGAGTACAACATCTACATCCCTTCTCGAGATGTGGAGATAGAAGGCGTGGTCTCCGACGCGAGTCTGACTGTCGAGGACTTGAAACATGCCTCGGGAACTTTTAAAAACTCGACATTCGCTACCGCGCTAGTGAAGATACTGGATGTAAGGCAACTGCATTCAGCATCTTTGCTAGACGATGATGGTGCTTTTTTTTCCGGTGCGACTGTTTGTACAGAGGGTATATAATTGTACCAACTGCAAAAGGCTGGGACACTCGGCCAGCCATTGCGGCAACAAAACTCGTTGTGGCAAATGTGGTGAAAACCACAAAGAGGATTCTTGCCACAAAGAATCAGTAAAATGCGCTTACTGTGGCGAGAATCCTCACCCCTTGCAGGAGTGCCCGATGTACAAACAGCACTCCGATAAAGTGCAGCGTTCAATCTCTGGACGCTCCAAGCAGACATATGCTCAAATGTTGAAGGCTGCATCAGCCGTCCAAGATGCAAACCAATTTTCGGTTTTGTCAGTTGAAGAATCGGACTCTGACTCATCCGATGAAGGTGATTCTACGGTGGTACACGCACCTTCAAAAATAGACGGTTCCTCAAAAAGAAAATGCCCCTCCCCGAAAGTGCGCCGTAAGAAAACTAAAGTCACCTCCAGACGATTGCCAAATTCCCAGGGTAATGGGGATGAAAAAACAAAACCGAAGGCTCCTGTTGATCCAATCCCTGGATGCAGCAAGAATTTTCCGCCATTGCCCAACAAAGATAAAAAAAATAAAAAAGCTGCTCCTCAAACTTCTCAAAAGAAATCCAAATCCGAACGAGGTTTGCTAGCTTTTTCGGACATTGTGGAATTCATATTAAACATGTTCAACATACAAGACCCTCTAAGAAGCTTAGTTTCTGCCTTGCTTCCAACGTTAGAATCATATCTTAAGCAATTGACTGTTTCATGGCCCCTCCTTGCATCAATCATATCTTTCGATGGATAATTCGTCGAACGAGGTTGAAGATATGACCACTGTGCTACAGTGGAACTGCCGTAGTCTAGTGCCTAAACTAGACTCGTTCAAATTTTTACTTCACAATTCTGATTGTGATATATTTGCTCTCTGTGAAACATGGCTTTCTTCAGATAAAGAACTCAACTTCCACGATTTTAACATTATACGCTTGGATAGAGACGACTCTTATGGAGGAGTACTTTTAGGGATCAAAAAGTGCTACCCTTTCTACAAAATTTCCCTTCCTGCTCTATCCGGCGTCGAAATCGTTGCTTGCCAAATAAATGTGAAGAACAAAGATCTTTGCATAGCTTCAGTATACGTTCCACCAAGAACCTCCATTAGCCGTAGTCAACTCTGGAATCTAGTTTCGATTCTTCCATCCCCAGTATTAATTCTGGGTGATATGAACTCCCATGGTACTGGGTGGGGCGATCTATATGACGACAATAGAGCGGCTATTTTTTACGATTTATGTGACGATTTCAATTTGACTATTTTGAACACTGGTGAAGCGACACGTATAGCAAAACCTCCGGCTCGAGAAAGCCGACTCGACCTATCTTTGTGTTCAAGATCGCTATCATTGGATTGTCAGTGGAAGGTTCTCAATGATCCCCATGGTAGCGATCATTTGCCAATCATCATTTCAATAAAGTGTGGCCCTCACTCTGCAGAACCATCTCGGGTTCCATTTGATCTTACAAGGAACATCGACTGGCAGAAATATGCAACGGCGGTGACAATCGGTGTCGAATCAATAGATGCGCTTCCACCATTGGAAGAATATCGATTCCTAGCCGATTTGATTTACAAAAGCTCACTGGAAGCACAAAAAAGAAAAGTTCCAAGTGCACCCTTTAAAAGGAGACCAGCCACACCTGGTTGGGACGAAGAATGCACAAAATTGTATGTAGAAAAATCTGATGCTTTCAAAGCTTTTCGTAGACACAAAACCTCCACTTACTTCGAGGAATATTCAAAGCTTGAGACAAAGCTGAAACAATTAATCAAAGCAAAAAAACGCGGTTATTGGCGCAATTTCGTCGAGGGACTCTCACGAGAAACCTCAATGAACACCTTGTGGAGGGTGGCTCGCAACATGCGTAACCGCTCATCTTTCAATGAGAGTGAAGAATACTCCAACCGATGGATATTCGATTTCGCTAAAAAGGTCTGTCCGGACTCAGCTCCAGCACAAAATATTCTTCGAGAAGCGTCTCCTAGCGGCGGCTCTCTGGATAGACCATTCTCAATGCTGGATTTCTCTATGGCTCTTCTTTCATCGAACAACTCCTCACCGGGAAGCGATATGATATAATTCAATCTTCTGAAAAATCTCCCAGATATCGCTAAAAGACGCTTGCTAGATTTATTCAATTCCTTGCTAGAAAACAACATTGTACCGCCTGAATGGAGACAGGTCAAAGTAATAGCCATTAAAAAACCTGGCAAATCAGCGTCTGACCATAACTCATACCGTCCGATTGCTATGCTTTCGTGCATTAGGAAATTGTTGGAGAAAATGATCCTTCGGAGACTCGATCACTGGGTCGAATCAAATAACTTGCTATCAAATACACAGTTTGGGTTCCGCAAGAGCAAAGGAACAAACGATTGTCTAGCGCTGCTTTCCACAGATATTCAACTGGCCTTTGCGCACAAGGAGCAATTGGCTTCAGTATTCTTGGACATTAAGGGGGCTTTTGATTCAGTTTCCATTGAAATTCTGTCAGACAATCTGCACAGATGTGGACTTTCTGGAATTTTAAATAATTTCTTGTACAATTTGTTGTCAGAAAAGCAAATGAACTTTTCTCTTGGACAACTGACAACTTCCAGAATTAGTTACATGGGCCTGCCCCAAGGCTCATGTCTCAGCCCTCTTCTTTATAACTTTTATGTCAAAGATATCGACAACTGTTTGGCAGAACAATGCACGCTAAGACAACTTGCAGATGACGGTGTGGTTTCCGTAAGAGGTCCACATGCCGTGGACTTGCAAGGACCATTGCAAAATTCCTTAGATAACTTGTCTTCTTGGGCTATGAATCTAGGGATCGAATTCTCGCCGCAGAAAACTGAACTGGTAGTGTTTACTCGAAAGCGGTACCCAGCCCAAATGCATCTTAATCTTTTGGGCAGAAACATTACTCAATCATTGTCTTTCAAGTACCTTGGGGTCTGGTTTGATTCAAAGTGCACTTGGAATGCCCATATTACGTATTTGAAGCAAAAATGTCAGCAGAGGATCAACTTTCTCCGTTCAATTTGCGGCACATGGTGGGGTGCTCATCCGGGAGACCTCATAACGCTTTATAAAACAACTATTCTCTCTGTTCTAGAGTACGGCTCTTTCTGCTTTCTCTCGGCAAGAAAAAGTCACCTAATAAAATTGGAACGAATTCAATATCGTTGTCTGCGTATTGCTCTAGGCTGTATGCACTCAACGCATAACATGAGTCTCGAGGTTCTGGCAGGAGTAACACCCCTCCAGAACCGTTTCTGGGAGCTCTCTCTCAGAATACTAATCAAATGCGGAGTGACGAACACACTTATAATTGCTAATTTTGAAGAAATTCTTGGGTTGAACACACAATCTCGATTTATGAGAATCTACCACCACTACATATCATCAGATATGTGTCTTCCTTGTTATACTCTAGACCGTGTTCACTTCACCAATCGCAGTTCCTCAATTGAATATGATCTGACCATGAAACAAGCAACTCATGGGATTCCCGATCAACTTCGACCTATTATTATCCCACGTATTTTTACTGAAAAGTACCAACAAGTCAATTGCATGAAAAGATATTTTACAGACGGGTTCCGTCTCAATGGATCCACTGGCTTCGGTGTCTTCAATGAAAACTCTAGCGCCTTCCGCAAACTTCAGGAACCTTGTTCCGTTTTTGTTGCTGAGCTGGCAGCAATCAACTTCGCATTGGGGATGATTTCCAATATGCCCACAGACCATTACTTCATCTTCTCGGATAGTCTCAGTTCGATTGAGGCTATTCGGTCGATGAAACAAGGTAGGCACTCATCTTATTTCCTTTCAAAGGTAAGGGAGCAGATGTGTGTGCTGGTCGAAAGATCATATATGATTACCTTTGTATGGGTCCCCTCACATTGCTCAATCCCAGGCAATGAGAAGGCGGACTCTCTCGCAAAGGTGGGCGCGCAGGAAGGCGAATTGTATGACAGGCAAATTTCACACGATGAATTTTACCATTTAGTGCGTCAGAGTACCTTTTCGAGTTGGCAAACCGATTGGGACACTGGAAATCTTGGACGGTGGTTACATTCAATTATTCCTAATGTTTCTTCGAGAGCGTGGTTTAAAGGCTTGGGCTTAAGTCGTGACTTCATTCGCGTGATGAGTAGACTTATGTCCAACCACTACTCGCTAGATGCTCATCTCAATAGAATAAACCTCGTGGACAGCAACATCTGTCGGTGTGGAAACGGTTACGATGACATCGAACACGCAGTTTGGCAATGTACGGATAATGACGCCGCCAGAGAGCGACTTTTGAATACCCTCGAGGCCCAAGGAAGACAACCCTATGTTCCTATCAGAGACGTGTTGGCAACCCGTGATCTCTGCTATATGCAGTCCGTTTATGTTTTTCTTCAAATGTCTAGTATAAGAATTTAATTCCTTTTGTCTTTTGTCTCTCTTTATTAGTTTTTGTTTGTCTTGTCCCCCCGTCTCGATGAGTCTCATCGTCGCCCACTGGTCACCCACCATAGCCGGTCGAACTCCGGACGAAGCTAGAACAGCACTACCGTTCATACTGGCGACAACGCTCTGATGAGACAACGAAACCCTACCCCAAGCTCCTCCCCTGATCCTATCCTTCGAAAATGTACCCTTCTAACCTCGAGTAAGCCGCGAGTAATCGGCCCAACTCCTACTAGACATAGAATTAAGTGAATTTTGTTACACACAGTGAACAATGAATTATCGGCTCCGTAAAGCTAACGCGATTGAGCCTTCCAAATAAACGAACTAGATAAAAAAAAAATATTTGCCCTTACCGTTTCTACTGCTATACTGTTGCTGCTCTGCCACAATAGATGCCGGTCGTACACACCGTCCGTGCGGCGGCTCACTGCTTTCTGCTAATTATTGTTTCCAGTCGTACACACCGTCCGTGTGGTTGTCGTTTACCGATGTGTATTACACGGCTCCTGCTGCTGACTATGGCTCCGATAAAATCAATTTGATATCTTCGAGCGGGTTAAAGATGGACAGTCCGATCGTAGGCTTCGCCAGGATCGGCTGCTTCCTTATGTAATGCGCGAGTCACCTGAGGCACAAAAACTGCTTTCAAAAAAAAAAACTTTTCGCGGTGAAAACACTTTTAAAGCTATGCCATGTGACGAGACAACAGGCCTTGATGTTGCTCATTCGCAAGCAGAACGAGGAATGATTAAAATGAATGAATCTTATTCAAAACCTAAAAAAAAACTATTGTAATATGTGTCGATCCCAAAATAAAAATTACTAGATTTCAAATAAAATTGAAAAAACATGATGAGGTTATGCACATGGTTATGTTAACAGCCATACCACATCGATCAATGTTGATATGGAGACCCCAACAAACAATTTTAGCTGCAGATTAGCTTATACAGCCGAAAATTGGCATATACCGCTAATTTGTGCCTGTATAAGCTAGTCTGCAGCTAAAATTGTTTGTTGGGACGTGACCAACAAAATCAAGGGCATCCGATGCTGGTTATTGGTTTAATACGGTAGGATTGTATTCGGATATGATTTGCAGCCATCGATTTTTATTTTATTTCAATGCTATTTCAATAATTTAGCACTTAAATATCTCATTCTACTTACCAGAGAGATTCTACTTATGCCAGATAAGAAAGAGTTTCCGCTCGGTTATATGTATGGTGATCAGGCAAACTATCCAATGCCGTCTGCGCCACATGCACTTTTGGTACTGCTTTTGTTGTCCCGCTCGTCTGAATCTACCAAACCAGGCGTGATTACCTCCTAATGGTTTCGCAGCGGATTCAGCTATAAGAAAGATGATGTTCCTGCGGATGGAACAATATATTGTTTTGATTGCTTCAATATGTAAAATTGTTCCAACAACTCACCTCAAATAGCAAAATTAATTGATTTAATTCGATTTCCGATGGGATGATCCTTCAGTATTGCATTCTCAGTTTAAATACTGTAAGAAAATTGATAACATTATTTGTTGATGTTTTGCTGGGAGCAACCTATTTTTCATTTTGAAGAAATCTCAATGATTTTGCATTTAAGAATTAGGATTTACTTACCATTCTTACCGGCGCTACTTTTCTGTTCATATTTGCTTTCTGTTATTGAATATAGCAATTACAATAACACGTAAAACAGAGGTTTCTTATCACAAACTTGAAAATATATGCAGTTTGACAGATGATCTCAAGTTCATCACCGCTACGATTACAGCGCCGCGGTGGCCGGCCTAAACTTGGATTTGTCAATTGGTCAGGGACCCAGGCCATTCGTTTTCCATCGCCAGTCATCGTGCCCGTTATGCCGTTCATAATGGCCTTTTTGAAGCCACCTCTCATGGCCGCCTAACATGCTGTTTTACTCCATCTGGTGGTGGGTTTTGTAGGCTTTGGTGGGTGGATGGCTGCGTATTACGGTATTGCCACAGACACTCGCAAGTTGTGCATCGAACATGCATTTAACGGTAAATTTAAAAGTATCGTAGTTGGTAGTACCACCACCTGTGGCGCGCATAGTCAATTCCCTTGCATTTGACGTTTACACACCACCGCCATCTGTTCTGCGTACTACCGACCATAATGTACTCAACAGATGGCGGTAATGTTTTAGCGACGATGTTTTACAGTGAGAAATATTCAATGTGTTATGTCTGTTTGTCTGTGGTATTACGGCTGCTCTACTCTGGCCTACCACGGAGATTTACTGATGGAGAAAAACTGCACACATATATGAAAACTACCTGCCATGAATTTTCAACATATTAACGAGTACTCTACACAATATTCTAAAAATTACTCTACACTGAGACGCGAACACTCACAAATCCAATCTAAAAGTCATCTTACAACCAAATGAGCTGTAACTTTCAGAGTTTTTTTTATAGTCACTTTAACGCTCTTGGGTCATTCGTGACTTTTCCGGGGGTGAGATTTGAACTCGTGACTTTGGCGTGAGAGATATGGATGCTAACCACTACGCCGAGGTCACCCCCACTTTCAAAGAGTAGTTTCTCACCTAAAGGAACATATCTGGGGGTTAACCCGTAGAAAATTAGAACTTTTATTTGTTTTTTTGCCAGTCTTTTGCAACACGTTACAATAATTATCGACGCATGCAATGTTTGCGCTATGGACTTATAACATGCTACGAAGCTATTGCGCATTTCACATCAAACTGGACTACTAAGCGCGTTTTCACTTATTAAAAAGTGTGATAAAAGTGCGAGTTTACGTCTAATCGTATTGGTGTTTTCGGTGCACTTATTTCTTGTGATGCAAGCAATAAGTGCTCCGAAGACACGAAAACAATTTGACGAAAACGTGCACTTTTATAACACTTTTTTTTGCATTTTTGGGGCAGTCCAATTTCAGATGCAATCAGCAATATATTGTTGATGTTTTTTTGTCAATAACAATTCATGTTCATGAAAACTGTGAAAACTATCGTATGTACACTTTTTTCGTGCACTTATAATAATGCCTACTTATTTTAGCACACTAACACAATCACACTAAAGCAATCAGAGAGATCGCTAGATAAGAATAAAAAATTCACCATGGAAAAAAAAACAATGGAAAAATAACCAATATGGGGCAACTGGCGCAACATTCTTATCCATTCATTTTGTTCCCAAAATCTACCTTTCACTTCGTTTGTACTATACTATATATTTATGTTTTTATCATAGAAAAAATACATGTTTCCCCGGTGTACGTTATTTTCAAATGTTGATCCCAGTGTAATTGTTTTTCATCATTGGTAATAATGTAAAACCATGTAGCAAAATACTGAACAACATTTTGATTTCAGAAATTGAGTCATCGCGATCACATGGGAAACGAATTCGCTTACACGATGTCCGGACTGGTCAATATAAATGGAAGGAGAATAACGGAACCTGGTTGAATAGTGAGCAATTAGATGCGCGCTATAGAATATAACGTGTTTCTATTATAAACAAATTTGATACATTTTTGATCATTACAGAATCCGAGTACGTATTTATAAACACAGATGGAGGACTATCGTTGTTGCACATTGACGGAGGACGTAACCTGAATTTGAGATTGTTGATGAACAACTCAACATTTGTAAGTATATTTCAACTTTTGTAAGTATAACTCAACTTTTGTAAGTAGATTTCTCCTTAGCTCGGATCACAATTTGGTTGCGATCTGGACTTGCGGGAGAACTTTATAATTTGTATGGGAAAATGTATAGGAGTGTGGCTTGTAGTTTGAAATTGGCACTAGGTAGGGTTAACACAAACATATAAACCTTAATAATCTCCGTTAAAAGCAAGAATTGAGGTATAGTGTACAACATTTTTTGGTCCTCTGTCACCCTGTTTCGGATTGACCATGAGCTACCAGTCACCCTAAATCTACGCCTGTAGGTATGCACGGAGCACTTGGCCTAAAGTTATTAAAAGTTGAGACCTTTGAGACTACAGAGTTATGACATGTTATAACGGTTGTCAAATCAGTCCGCATCGTGCTCTCTTGCCGTGTGGATCTATTTGCTTTTTGCTGAAGGAAGTGTTACTACTACCTAAAGCTACAACAAATTTTAACAGCACTTTTCAGTGCTCAATATACCTGTAAATTTTCTACCTTGTTTGACTCTTATTCCTCTTCTATCGTTGTTTGGACCCTACCCGAGGTAATCATTCTTGAATATCGATTTGGAAAATTCCTCTTCGATCCATCAGATTCTTATAGTAATCTGCTTGGAAGTCGATTTGTATAATAAAAATTACTGCCGCCATGGCGCCTAAGCGCAAAAGAAAGGGCAATCTTTTGATCCCCCTTCTGATGAAATTAATTTGAGCAATCAATTTGATTTACTCTAGCGGCGCCGGTGGTGTAGTGGTAAGCGTGATTACCTCTCACCCCAGCAGGTCTGGGTTCAATTCCAGTCGGCGCCGCCGGGATGTTCTGAGGCATAACATCTCTGATCACGCCTTCCTTCGGAAGGGAAGTAAAGCCGTTGGTCTCCGGTTCATGAGTTGATGAGTCGATAGGTAGGGTCCAGGTGTAGGAGCTGCCTCCCTGGCGTCGGTAGCATTGGTGCTCAGCACGGAAAACAAGATCGACGGAAAACAAATCAAAGGAAAAAAAAAAAAAAAAAAAAATTTGATTTACTCACGGATCATGAGAATGATCCATCATCCAGGACAAATTCTAGTCAACTTTCCCGGAAGGAAAAGATTTCTCCTATTGTGATAACCACTTCCGATTTCCATGCTCTTCGCACGGAACTTTTGAACTTGGTGAAAGTTAGGTTTTCACTGCAAATTGGCCGTCGGGGTGAATGTCGTGTATTGGCTGAAACCTTGGACGAATTCAAATGTCTTCTCAAATATCTTACTGAGTAGCAGCATAGTTTTTTTTACTTACGACACCAAAACTGAACGTGTGTTCAAGGTTGTCATGAAAGGACTGCCCAGTGGTGAATCCCTAGATCAGATCAAAGATGAACTGGCAAAATTACTTGGAGTTGTGCCATTCCAAGTAATCAAAATGAAAATGAAAACCCATCCTGGTGATTCGCGCAACGGGATTTCTAGTGATTTTTATTTAGTTCACTTCAAGTCTAGTGAACTAAACAACCTTAAGTCCTTAGAAAAAGCTAGCCTTATGCTCCATGTCCGAGTGAAGTGGGAACACTTCAGGAAGACTGGAGGAAATTTCCAAAACCTCACCCAGTGCCGTAAGTGCCAGGGATGGGGTCACGGAACAAAAAATTGCTACATGCCAGCTAAATGCATGAATTGTGGTGATTCCTCTCACACAAAGGACGACTGTCCTGTGAAGGAAGATCTTAAGAAATTTAAATGTCAAATTGTGGTGAAAACCACAAATCCAATTTTTGGGAATGTAAGACTCGCAAAGCATTCCTACAATCTCGTTCTAAGCGACAGGTATGAAACGCTCCACGTTTCCAAACAGGTAAAAATTCCTCTGCTGTTAACAACGGTCAGCGAGGAACAAATTCTACATTCGGACCCGTAGGTACCAATATCACCCCTGCTCCAAATTCTTCATATATACCTGCTCCCCTCGCTGCTAACAATGTTCAGCGAGTAAATGGAGCTACCTATGCTATGGTAGAAATCAAAATACTAGCCAACGTAATTCTAACGGAAATTTTAAAAATTTTGTCTTAGGAAGCATTACTGCTCCTAAAATGGATTTTTTACAGATATCATTATTTGACATGATTACTGATATGCTAAAAACATACTCCATGTTTGAGGCTATTCAAACTGGAGTAAAATTTGCGAACAATATTGTCATGACTTTGAAATTCAGTAATGGATTTTAAATCATTAAATATTGTAAATTGGAATGCTCGATCTCTTAAAGATAATGGAGACGAGTTGTTCCATTTTTTAAAGAGTTCATAACGTGCATATTGCCGTTATAACTGAAACGTTCCTTAAACCTGACCATAAGGTTAAGAAGGACGCAAATTATTTCATTTATAGAAATGATCGTCTTGATGGACCCTGTGGTGGCGTTGCCATCATTGTTCATAGACGAATCAAACATACAATTTTTTCTTCATTTGAAACTTTGGGAGTTTCTGTAGAAACAAAAAAGGACAACTTACGTTTATAGCTGCATATTTTCCATTCCAATGTATAGGCCAAACAAAAGAATTTTCTCAAGGGTGACCTTCAGAAACATACCCGTCATAAGTCTAAATGCTTAATTATTGGTGATTTTAATGCAAAACACCGCTCATGGAATAATGCTCAAAGCAATTTCAATGGTAATATTCTGTTTGATGATTGTTCTGCAGATTATTACACTATTCAATATCCAAACAGCCCAAAATGCAAGAATCATTCCGCAAGAAATCCCTCAACTATTGATTTGGTCTTAACTGATTCATGTAAACTTTGTAGCCAATTGGTTACTCATGTTGACTTTGGTTCTGATCCGCCAAGAAATAATATCTAATCCCAACAGCTCTACTTTCAATTACCATAGAGCTTTGGGAGCAATATCGATCATTTATAGAATATAGCTGCGATCCAAACATTCCTTTGCAAACCAAAGATGATGTTAATTATGCTCTTGAATATCTGACTACTTCTATAGTTGAAGCATGAGCTGCCTCAGTACCACAATGCGAGGTTAAATTCGATTCAATTATAATAGACGCTCTTGATCCGCCTTAAAAAGTCCGTAGGAGACAGTATCAAAGAACACGCGATCCTTCCATGAAAGTTATCCGGCGGGATTCGCAAAAACAAATAAACAAGTGATTCTCTGCCCTGAAAATAATGTTTCGAAATTAGACCCGAGTTCCAAACCCTTTGGAAACTCACAAATTTTTTGAAAAAAAAACCTCAAAAGCCTATGCCAAGGTGGTAAAATTTTGATCACAAATTCGGAAAAAGCTCAGAAACTTGCTAAGCAATTCGAGAGTTCCCATAATTTCAGTTTGGGTCTTACTATTCCTATTGAGAATCAGATTGCTCGGGACCATCTGAATATTTTCTCTCGGGAAAATATTTTTGATGATTCCTGGGGGACTGATTTGGGCGAAGTAAGATCTATAACTAAAAAGTTTCATAATATGAAAGCTTCAGGTGATGATGGAATTTTCTATATCCTCATCAAAAACTCCTATAGAGTACATTGTCTTTCTTGGTAAAATTATTTAACAAATGTTTCCATTTGGTATACTTTCCTGGTAAATGGAAAAATGAAAATTTGTTCCAATTTTGAAGCCGGATAAAAATCCAGCTGAAGCTTCTAGCTACCGTCCAATAAGTTTGCTTTCTTCAATAAGTAAACTTTTTGAAAAATAATTTTTAAATAGAATGATGGTTCACATCAATACGAACTCAATTTTTGCAGATGAGCAGTTTGGATTTCGCCATGGGCATTCACTACTCATAAACTCTTAAGATTTACCAATTTAATTCGTTCAAACAAATCTGCTCAACTGGAGTTGCTCTTCTGCACGGAACCGAAAAATTACCCAAAATTAAGTTCTTTTCACTCATCTCCCATGTTCCTTTCAATAAGCTAATTTTCAGTAAACCGCTTATAGTAGTTTACATTTGACTACGGCAAAAATAATTACTTACTCGTGAATATTTTCCACCCAAAATTAAGTTCAATTTACTTAAATTTGAGAATATCTCATATACTCACTAGTGGCTTATTGAACGCTAGTCATGAGAAATTCGAGTCACTCGTTCCGTTTTTAACAACAACAAAAAGTGAGAGTGGGATGCAAAAACCAAAATTACTCAAAAGTAAGTAAAAAGAATTTAAATTTAGTGTATTTTTTTCTCTGTGTAGACATAGAAAAAAGTATTCGACAGTGTTTGGCATGAAGGTTTGATTGCTAAATTGAAAAAGTTTAATTTTCCACTCTATATTATGAAATTATCTCAAAATTATTTAACTGACAGATCTCTGCAGGTAAATTATCAAAATTCCAAATCTGATCGACTACCTGTTAGAGCAGGAGTTCCTCAAGGTAGCATTCTTGGGCCTATATTGTATAACATTTTCACTTCGGACCTCCCTGATTTGCCTTAAGGTTACCACAAATCTTTGTTCGCTGATGACACAGCCATTTCCGCTAAAGGAAGAAGTCTTCGTGTTATTTGCAGCAGAAAAGTTTAGATATTTTCTCTTCTTATTAACAAAATTGGAAGATTGCTCCTAACGCATCCAAAACTCAACTAATAATATTTTCACATAAGCCTAGAGCTTTCTTTATTGAAACATAGTAGTAGTCACATAGTCACTATGAACAGAATTCCAATTTCCTGGTCAAACCAAGTGAAATATCTTGGATTAGTACTTGACCAAAAATTAACTTTTAAAGATCACATTGAGGGGATTCAAGCCAAATATTACAAATATATGAAATGTTTGAATCCTCTTATAAACAGGAAATGCAAAAGTTTGCCTTGACGAATAAAATTCTAATATTTAAAATTTAATTTTTTTTATTTAAACAAGTTTTTAGACCGACCATGCTTTACGCTATGTCTAGTAGTTGCACTACCAGGAAAAAAGCACTTCAAAGGATTCAGAACAAAGTTCTGAAGATGATTTGGAAGTTGCCTCCCTGGTACAGTACTACCGAGATACATAGAATTTTGAATGTTGAGACTTTAGAACAAATGTCCAATAAAATAATTATTAATTTTAGGCAAAAATCTTCGCAATCCTCCGTTTCAATGATTAATTCCCTTTATACTTAGACAAGATTTAGTGATAGTTTTTAGTTTTAAGATGTAAATTGTTATACTGACATGCAGGTTTAAAAAAAAAACCTGTATAAAATAATGAATTGCCAAGACAGGAACAATATAAAAGATTTAGATATATATCATAACAATTTAGGCTGGAAAGTTACTGTAGTAACTGGAGCACCTAGGTTAAAAATGAAATGTAATTTATTTTGAATTTGAAACAAATAAAGAGTAAAAAAACGGTTGTCAAATAATTGCAACATACACGCAAACCAAAAATTTATAACAATGAATGTTAGTTCCATTTCCTTTCATCATCTGTTCAAAAACATCGCAGCGAATGTTAGAAGTTGACCTTGCATTCGATGTAATGGTTTTTTGTCTTTTTTATTTCGTGTTCTATCTACGCTTTCGACTATTGGAAGATTGCCGAAAATGCTCAACGCAGATGTCGCCACTGCATGATGATGATAATGTTGACAGACTGCATATAAAATTCGTGAAAGTTAGCATTAAATCATAATTTTCATCAAGCCTGCGTGAAATCCTTCCAATATAACATTCGAATTGAAGAAGAAAACGTTTTTACGATCAGACTGATGTGCAGCTTTGACTTTTCCAGGTGAACTTTTATAAGATATATTCATTTCATTTCACGGCTCCATCAATGCTGCATCGTAAATATGATGGTAAACAGAAGTAAATTGCTCAATTACTCAAAATAAAGATGATTTGTCATCTTGTTATCACTTTGAAGACCATCTAGCATCATTTTATAGCATGGTGCGTGTTGAGTAAATCAAGCTCCGGTGCGTTTTTCGTCAAAAATTGTTAGTATCAATATGTTTGCTTAAAAAAGGCAAAAATGAGCATTTATTAAATTTTGGCGTCCCATACAACCAATTCTCTATTACCACCAGCATGATACAACCTTTTGTAAGTAAATTCACTTAATTTCCACTTTCATCTTAGTGAAAATCGCACATATTAACCATTTTCTGAAAAATGCAGCTGTGCAGGAGGTAACCTCTCCCTGTGGGTGCAAACTTGTTATGTATAATTTGCCATGAAAACATCTCCGATCCATACCGAAATAATAACGAATAGTTTTCAAACACGTTTTCTTACACGATTCAAGCAAAAGTTTCCACGGGAAATTATTAGTTTTTCTTTATGGACCAATTTGCCCCAAAAAGCGTCTGTTTGTAGGTGGCGAAAGCTTGGAAAAGTTTCACTGCAAGACGCCAATACCAGTGAGCTTTTTAACATTGTAGAACGACGCACACACTTGCCTCAAATCTCTCCAGCAGAAAAAGCATATGAAGTCGAGTATTAAAGGAAATGAGCGCTCCGTCTTTGCTTTTAGGCTATGCATATTCAGAAGCATGGAGAGAGCAGTGGAGAAAGCATTGGTCTGATAATCGAAAACATTCGTGGTTCGCGTCCAGTTGCCGACCTTTTTCCTATTTTTTCGACATAATTAATTTCACTCACTAATATACTCCACACTTTTGGGTCTCAAATTTTCTTGCATTGGGCCGCAGCTAGGTATATCACATCCTCGGTTCATGCGGTCTCCACTAACATCGTCTGATGATGAATTCCACAAAATTGTAAGCGAATCTCACATCCCTCGGTTGGGTGTAGAAATGACCATCAAGATACCACTATAACATGTTATAACTCTGTAGTCTGAACAAGGCGTAAGCAACAATCAATACGAAACTAAGGATTTTAAATTGGCTCACTACTTGCCTAGCCTATTGGTCCCAACCAAATTGATTAATGTACCCAATTCTAGTCAAAATGCTAGTACTACACTATGTTTGTTTTGATTCGCTATGAAAATTTGACAGATAAA
Organism: Ochlerotatus camptorhynchus; assembly: GCF_037179485.1. Lineage (NCBI taxonomy): Eukaryota > Metazoa > Arthropoda > Insecta > Diptera > Culicidae > Ochlerotatus > Ochlerotatus camptorhynchus. The sequence continues at coordinate 77,882 of NW_027041233.1, forward strand.
ATGAGGGGTTAGTGGATTTTCCTATGTTTCGAGGGGTGGATCGATTAGCTTGGGACCGAAGATAGTACCAGAGTTGAGCTCGTTTCTTCGGGACCTTCTGGTCTTAGAGTTACCTCTATAGCATAAGTGTCAGGTATGGGGAAAATTGAGTATTGTGTGTATTTTGATAAGCAAATGAATAAATTCTCTCCGTTTCCCTCGCCGTTTATATTTTCCTAAGTCATTGCCAAAAAATATTTTCAGATGTCTGAAATCATTAGATTCTATGATGATATGTAGTTTCAAGAAGAGGTTGTAAAGTATGTTTGCATGTGTGCAAAAGTCGTCTATTTTGCCTACATACACACTAAGAATTTTTTTTACAGAAATCTGTAAAATTTTACCGAAATCTCAACAGCTGAACGTTTGGTAAACAGTTTCGCAGATTTCCTGTAATTTTTCACAAATATCTGTAAATTTTCACAGATATCTGCAAATAATTGCAGGAAAACTGTAAAATATTGTTTCCTAGAGTACATGTAAAATCTAGAGTAGTGGGTTTTCTGGAATAAGATATAATATTGCATTTTTTAACATTTATATCCAGCAGACTTTTTATCCACCAATTGTAGAAAACATCAATTTCATTTTTAAAATGTAGTAAATCAGAATTGTTAAAGATTTCCATGAACAATTTTATATCGTCAGCATATTTGAGCACATTTAAGCGATTAAAAAAAAAACACACTCTTTAAACTGCATGCGTGATGGGAATATAAATGACTTCATTTTGACGTAGGACTACGTCTTTGATTTCTATATGGGGGTACACTTTGTGAAAACCGAAAATGGAACATGTAACAAATTAAGAAAGATTTTGAACGTTAATAATTGAGCTGCCCCTGGTCCAATTTCAATAATGTTATCACCAATCGATCAGAAATATGGCTACGCATCGATAACAATGATTTCGTATGTTGATTTTCAACAAGAAACTATTGAAAAACTTGTAAATGTCCAGCATTGTCCAAAAGCGTCGAATTAACTAACAAATCCACCAATTACCTACATGCATATGCTGCTTCCCCAGCACAGTCGTCAGAGAGTAGTAAGTAGACGAAACAAATCGAAGTGGTATTCGCCTTCGATCCTCGGGCGCGTGCGAATAGGGAGGATGGAATTGCGTAATATTTTGCACACTCATCGCCATATTCAGAACAAACGCAAATTCTTCGAGATAACCACCATCCGTCGTCTGGCTCGCCGTGCCGGTGTCTGACATATCTCCGGTCTGATTTACGAGGTGTGCTGAAGGTGTTCCTGAAAAATGAGGTCCGTGATGCTGTCACCTACACTAAACACGCCAAGCGTAAGCGGCCATGGATGTCATCTACGTTTTGAAGTGACAGAGACGCACTCTGTTTGGTTTCGGAGGTTAAATCATCACCAACTTTGGCAACAAAACGGCTCTTTCCAGGGCCACCAAGCTTATTACAGTAAAGAGTAGGAATAGAATTCATCTGCCTGTTTGCCCATATTCAGAACCAACGACCACACAAAATGCTCATGTATACAAACTGGAAGCAGGGGTACAAATTATTTTGATCAACCTTGATCAATTTTGAATCGCTACGGTCGGATATTTTGGATGGAAGAAGCAAAAATCTAGCATCTAATTCGACGAAGACGGCAGGAAATATTTGTGAAGCCGAGTTATTTACGAAAGAGAGTGTCGATGAAGAGAATCGATCAATGTAGATAGGACCTATTGAAAAGTGACGCGAGATTTGTTTTCCGTACACTCAAAAAAAATGACACGTTCCATTCATGTGTTTTGGAATATGAAGACCGTTCATTACTTGTCACCATAGAATCATGTGCTTTTCACACGGATGTCATGAGATTTACACACACAAATAATATGTTTTTGTTGCTTATGAAATCAATACTACCACACATTGATTTCATGTGTTAACTTATCGAAATCAAAGAGATCCCCATATAATTATGCGCTACTGTTTCGTACTAGTGTATTTAACGTGTATGACACATGAATTGCAATGGATCTCACTATAAGGATGAGAAGAGTACCTAAAGTGTCAAAACAAACATGGAAGGCAACAGCTAGCAGAGAAGACTTGTTAGTGGAGTTAGGTTTTCCTAACAAAATCCTCGAAATTATTAACCGTGAGTATGTGAGTATTCTTTGTAGGAAATTATATGTTTAAATAAAGGGATCACTATACACACTTTGAAATAACTAATTTTACACGTGACGGAATCCGTCTTTGACATAAACGTAGAGACGTAAACAAACATGTCATGTAATGTTTAGTGCTCCGAGACTGAAAAGTTTGTTGCTCGACGAAAAGTAAGTTTGATTGAGCTATATTTCAAGTCTGCTATGGCTCAAATTTATGTCAAAATTGACGCTCGTATGTCACTCTCAGAGCACCTAAATTTATCTGATTTTAATTCTAGAACGAAAATGAATTCTTTTGGACATCCGATTCTACTACTACGTATACAGAAAAAAAATACAACTTTATTCACGAAGACAGCGATATTTCATTTGATAGGTTAAGCTATCTACTACGATTAATCTACTGTACACACAATATGAAAATATAAATCAATATATCTAAAATGAAATATATCGTATTTATCATTTTTACATACTGAAACCCGTTCAATAATTATCTTTTAAGAGGACCGTAGTAATGTATTAAGTTTCAAAGGTATCGGATAACATTTTTCTGTTTGTACGGTACTATTAGAATGCAGTATGCATGACTACGATTTGCTTAAATTGAATTCCGTTATCTTTTTCATAGCAACAAATCAAATCTAAAACCAATAGTTATACCACAGACAAACAGACATAACACTCGCAAGTTGTTCATCGAACAAGCATTTAACGGTCAATTTAAAAGTATCGTAGTTGGTAGTACCGCCACCTGTGGCGCGCATATTCAGTTACCTTGCTTTTGACGTTTATGCACTACTGCCATCTGTTCAGCGTACTACCCACCACAGTGTACTCAACAGATGGCGGTAATGTTTTAGCGACGATGTTTTACAGTGAGAAATATTCAATGTGTTATGTCTGTTTGTCTGTGGTTATACTATTAGATTGCTACAAGGTCTTTCATGAAATTCATGTGCATCACGCTTAAATTTAGCATGTCTGGTACAACATATTTATATGCAAAACATTTCATGATTAGAAATCAAGCACATGACGTTGACATTTAAATCAAATGAAATTCATGTGTGCTGTAAGTGAATGAAGCATGGGTAAGGTATGACTGATTTCATAAGTTATACATTTGAAATTAATGTGTTTGCCACATTGCGCCAATTCAAATGTGAAACACATGAACGGCACGTGTAGATTTTTATAAGTGTACTGAGCTCCAATGCTACCGACGCAAGGGAGGCAGCTCCCAGAGATGTTATGCCTTAGAACATGCCGGTGGCACCGACTGAGGTGAGAGGTAATCACGCTAACCACCGGCGCCGATATCTTTCAAGGTGATATCACGGCGAATGAGAACGACCCAAATTTGAGTTTAGTTATCTCAGAAATAAGAAATAAAGTGGAGGAACTCAGCGATGAGTAAATTAGCCTCATGTTTTCCCAGGTTTTTCCAGGATTTTCCAGGGAAAAATTCCCGAATTTGAGAAAAGTAAAGATTTGATTCACTCAGTCTATTGATACTACTCCGAGATTGAATAAAATTTTCGTCAATTTCCTCATTTTCTGGCAGATTTTTTAGGTTTTCTACTGGAAACCATGAGACAAATTTACTCATCGCTGAGTTCCTGCACTTTTGGCGATTTAGAGTGAACAAAACTCAAATTTGGGTCGTTCTCATTCGCCGTGTACGCAAAAAGGAAAAGAGCCAGTGTCGTTACTTGATAGCAAACTACTCATAATGGGAGGAGTCTTTGTAGCTTTTATACCACTTGGTTGCACATCATTCTGCTTCAACCGGAAAAGATATAAAAGAGCGCTGCTGTATGGAATTAGCTCATTTCCGCTTCGGACGGCGTGGTGAACAGCAATAGCAGCAGTAGGAAGGTGGTGGCTAGTCCACTCCTTCACACCTAACAAGCAACAATTGACTGGTCGTGGCAAAGAAGGAAAAGGTCTGGTACATGAGGCACCAAGTGTCATCGCAAAGTTCTTCGAGATAACCGCCATCGGTCGTCTGGCTCGCCGTGGTGGTGTCAAACGTATCGCCGGTCTGATCTACGAGGTGTGCTGAAGGTGTTCCTGGAAAATAAGGTCCGTGATGTTGTCGCCTACACTAAACACTCCAAGCGTAAGTGGCCATGGATGTCCTCTTCAATAAATCGGCCCTGTAAGCTTTCGAACCCATCAAGCTTACATCAGTAAAGAGTTGGAATAAAATTTATCTGTACTTGTTTGTCCATATTCAGAACCACAAGCCCCCAATGACCACACCAAATGCTCTCCAGAGTTGTAATCTTGCAACCAAACTTGGAAGCAGGGGTGCAAGTGATTTTGATTGATTCTCTTAATCAACTTTCTCTTTGAAAAAGATTACTACAAATTTGGTGCGCCTACAATTCAAAAACGAAAATAGTTGAGATAATAGATAATTGATCAATTAAAAGAACTTAATGCTCTTCACATTTATTCCGTCTACTAGCGGTCCTACGTCAAGCTTCCGTACGTGCCCTTAGGCACAGACCCTTCTACTTTTTTCGTTCGTGAAGTTAAAGAACGTTTTGGGTTCAGATTTTATATTGTTCTCTACTCTTGAATTGTAATTCTCATATGCTGACGATATTTCTGCCTCAAGTGCTCCGCAAATTTCAACGTATTTTTCTAAATTTTGTGAAGTTTTAAACTTTTTATACGACTTGTGTGCTTTTTGCATCCTGCTATTAATATTTCTGATTTCTTGTGTAGCAACACAAGATATTTGGTGCTGTTCATTATTCTCTTTAGTCTTTTAGGAACGAATACTTCAATTATATTGAATAAGTTAGTATAAAATATGTCAACAGCCTTGTCTATGTCGTTTTCATCTTTTAAAAGGTTTTGCCAATTTATGTTATTCAGTCTGCTGTGAAATTCAGGAACAATTGCATTTTTAAAATCATAAACTAATTCAAAATCAACAACGCTTGTTCGTGACCGATGCGAGTCTGTGAACACTGAGTATTCAATATATGTTTTTTTTTTATTAATTAGATCTTAACCTAACAATAATATCTTACAAACTAAGTCTAACCCATCATGTAACACATCAAAATACACGGGAATTCAAAGACTAGTTCAATGGAACATGAGAATTCAATTTCTGGTTCAATGGAACTCAAATCTAGTTCCAAGAACCACTTTGACCACATCCGGACATATTCCGGGTGTCCTAGGGGAAGAGGCCAACATCTGATTAGGGTCAAACCCATCATGCGACACATCAAAATACATGAGAATTCAATTTCTGGTTCAATGGAACTCAAATCTAGTTCCTAGAACCACTTTGGCCACATCTGGACATATTCCGGGTGTCCCGGGGGAAGAGGCCAACATCTGATTAGGGCCAAACCCATCATGCGACACATCAAATTACATGAGAATTCAACGAATGGTTCAATGGAACTCAAATCTAGTTCCAAGAACCACTTTGGCCACATCCGGACATATTCCGGGTGTCCCGGGGGAAGAGGCCAACATCTGATTATGGTCAAACCCATCATGCGACACATCAAATTACATGAGAAGTCAACGACTGGTTCAATGGAACTCAAATCTAGTTCCAAGAACCACTTTGGCCACATCCGGACATATTCCGGGTGTCCCGGGGGAAGAGGCCAACATCTGATTATGGTCAAACCCATCATGCGACACATCAAAATACATCAGAATTCAATTTCTGGTTCAATGGAACTCAAACCACTACAAGAACCACTTTGGCCACACCCGGACATATTCCGGGTGTCCCGGGGGAACCCGAATAAAAATTTACGTTTGCCTAACGTTTGATGTCTACATCAGCATCGAAATAAAATATATTCCTGGCATCAAACATTAGAAAACATTGCGATTTAGATGTATTTATACAAGGTAACGTGAAATAAAATTTTACTATTCAAATGTTCTGTCGTCGAGAATTTTAATCGATTTTTTTGATGATTTTAGACGTACAAAACGTTAAAATTTAACGTTCTTCGTGTGTTTTCAAATGTAGATGCTTCCTGATGTTGTCAAATGTACAAGACATTAAAACAAAATGATTTTCGGGTGTTTTCAATTGTACTAAGAACTTATTGTTTTCGGATGTTTTCAAATGTGCAAAACATTATAATATAACTTTTTTAAATGCTTTCAACCATACAACACATAAGAATTAAAAACATGATTTTGTAAACAGTACACACCATTGTTGTTAGATAACGTTATAGAAATGCATACATAATAGTCATTGCTAAAGCTCCCGTTCCCCACCAGTCAGTTAACTGACCTTAGCTAACCTAATATCATTGTAGCAACTCTCTATGCGGCATTGGAACCATGCCATCAGCGCGCTAAGAGTTATTAGACTACTGACATAGGCGCCAATTCGTGGATGACGAGGCACTAGGTGACGTTACAGCGAGCTTGAGGATTGGTGTAGCATTTTTTAACGAACTACCAGACAATGATGCGTAGTGTTTACATGATCAAGTTTCCAACTCTACTACAATCTACAATCTACAATCAACTGGAAATCGATATCCGACGCCATTTTTAAATCAAATATGGGATATATTGTCATATACCGTTGATACCGTTGATACCATTGACATCGATATGGGTATTTTTGGAATCGGGGTGACGTGTAGATATAGGAAATCGATATCCGACGCTATTTTGAAATCCAATGTTGCAGAAAAAGTGTCAAATATCCATTAATATGGGTATTTTTAGAATCTTAAGGCCGCTAATCAATATCCGATAAGATTTTGAAATTAAAGATGGCGGCTTCTGGTTTAAGAAAAATTGGGAATACTGTCAATTATCTAGAAAATGGGTATTTTTGGGATCGAGTGACGTCTAGAGATTGGAAACAGGCATCCGACGCCATTTTGAATTCCGAGATCCAAGAAGAGGTGGCTTCAGGTTTCAGAAAAAGTGGGAATTACTGTCCAATATCAATCAATATGGGATTTTTTGGAAGGTTTTTGGAGGTTGTCGTCTAGAGAAAATCGATATCCGATGCCAATTTGAAATCAAATGTGGCGGCTTCCAGTTTCACAAAAAGTGAAAAATAATTTCAAAAGTCCATAAATATGGGTATTTTTGGAATTTGGGTCACGAATAGAGGCCAAAAATCAATTTTAACATAACTTTAACCTAACATTTACTTCCCAACAAACAATTGCCTATTGAAGAAACGACTTCTTGACGATTTTATATCACTTCATGCTTAATAATACTTGTACTATTTTAAATATTAACTTCTGTTCACACAAATCTGGAGAATTTATTCAACTACAACATCGAAGTATTTGGTGTTGAATAAGGTGTGTCGAGAAGCTTTTCTTCAACTTACAAAAATTGTAGCAGAGCTTATTGGATCAAATTTTTGATTATTAAGCGTTTATTAGACATCATAACTTCCTTAAACAGCGATGATATAAAGGTGTATATAGACGCTTGATTATCATGTGAAATAATGTTTCATTAGACACTATTATACATTTATTAAACGATTGTTTAATTACGGGATAATTTAACTTAAACTTAACTCTAACTTAAACTTAACTTAACTTAAACTTAACTTAAACTTAAACTTAACTTAAAATTAACTAAAACTTAACTTAAACTTAACTTAAACTTAACTTAAACTTATCTTTAACTTAACCTATACTTAACTTAACTTTAACTAAACTTTAACTTATCTTTAAATAAACTTTAACATTACCTGAACTTTACTTTGACTAAAATTTAACATAACTTAAATTTTAACATAACTTTAACCTAACATTAACTTAAATTAAACATAACTTTAACATTAACATACCTTTAACTTAAACCGAGCATTAACTTAACATATCTTTAACTTAACTTTAACTTAACTTTAACTTAACGTAATTTTAACTTAAATTTAACATAACTTTATCCTAAAATTAACTGAACTTTACCTTAACTTAAGCATTAACTTAAACTTTAACATAACTTTAACTTAACTTATCTTTAACTTCACTTTAACTTAACTTTAACATAACCTTAACTTAATTTTAATATAACTTTAACTTAACTTTAACCTACCTTTAACTTGAACTTAACTTTAACTTAACTTTAACTTAACTTTAACTAAACTTTAACTTAACTTTAACTTAACTTTAACTAAACATTAACTTAACTTTAACTTAACTTTAACTTAACTTTAACTTAACTTTAACTTAACTTTAACTTAACTTTAACTTAACTTTAACTTAACTTTAACTTAACTTTAACTTAACTTTAACTTAACTTTAACTTAACTTTAACTTAACTTTAACTTAACTTTAACTTAACTTTAACTTAACTTTAACTTAACTTTAACTTAACTTTAACTTAACTTGAACTTAACTTTAACTTAACTTTAACTTAACTTAAACTTAACTTTAACTTAACTATAACTTAACTATAACTTAACTTTAACTTAACTTTAACTTAACTTTAACTTAACTTTAACTTAACTTTAACTTAACTTTAACTTAACTTTAACTTAACTTTAACATAACTTTAACTTAACTTTAACTTAACTTTAACTTAACTTTAACTTAACTTTAACTTAACTTTAGCTTAACTTTAACTTAACTTTAACTTAACTTTAACTTAACTTTAACTTAACTTTAACTTAACTTTAACTTAACTTTAACTTAACTTTAACTTAACTTTAATTTATATTTAACATAAATTTAACTTAACTTTAGCTTAACTTAACTTTAACTTAACTTTAACTTTAACTTAACTTTAACTTAACTTTAACATAACTTTAACTTAACTTGAACTTAACTTTAACTTAACTTTAACTTAACTTAAACTTAACTTTAACTTAACTTTAACTTGAACTCAACTTTTAATTAACTTTTTCTTAACTTTTACTTAACTTTAACTTAACTTTAACTTAACTTTAACTTATCTTTAACTTAACTTTAACTTAGCTTTAACTTAACTTTAACTTTACTTTAACTTAACTTTAACTAAACTTTAACTTAACTTTAACTTAACTTTAACTTAACTTTAACTTAACTCTAACTTAACTTTAACTTAACTTTAACTTAACATTACCATAACTTTAACTTAAATTGAACTTAACTTTAACTTAACTTTAACTCAACTTTAACTTAACTTTAACTTAACTTTAACTTAACTCTAACTTAACTTTAACTTAACATTAACATAACTTTAACTTAAATTGAACTTGACTTAACTTAACTTTAACTTAACTTTAACTTAACTTTAACTTAACTTTAACTTTACTTTAACTTAACTTTAACTTAACTATAACTTAACTTTAACTTAACTTTAACTTAACTTTAACTTAACTTTAACTTAACTTTAACTTAACTTTAACTTAACTTTAACTTAACTTTAACTTAACTTTAACTTAACTTTAACTTAACTTTAACTTAACTTTAACTTAACTTTAGCTTAACTTTAACTTAACTTTAACTTAACTTTAACTTAACTTTAACTTAACTTTAACTTAACTTTAACTTAACTTTAACTTAACTTTAACTTAACTTTAACTTAACTTTAACTTAACTTTAACTTAACTTTAACTTAACTTTAACTTAACTTTAACTTAACTTTAACTTAACTTTAACTTAACTTTAACTTAACTTTAACTTAACTTTAACTTAACTTTAACTTAACTTTAACTTAACTTTAACTTAACTTTAACTTAACTTTAACTTAACTTTAACTTAACTTTAACTTAACTTTAACTTAACTTTAACTTAACTTTAACTTAACTTTAACTTAACTTTAACTTAACTTTAACTTAACTTTAACTTAACTTTAACTTAACTTTAACTTAACTTTAACTTAACTTTAACTTAACTTTAACTTAACTTTAACTTAACTTTAATTTATATTTAACATAAATTTAACTTAACTTTAGCTTAACTTAACTTTAACTTAACTTTAACTTAACTTTAACTTAACTTTAACATAACTTTAACTTAACTTGAACTTAACTTTAACTTAACTTTAACTTAACTTAAACTTAACTTTAACTTAACTTTAACTTGAACTCAACTTTTAATTAACTTTTTCTTAACTTTTACTTAACTTTAACTTAACTTTAACTTAACTTTAACTTATCTTTAACTTAACTTTAACTTAGATTTAACTTAACTTTAACTTAACTTTAACTTAACTTTAACTAAACTTTAACTTAACTTTAACTTAACTTTAACTTAACTTTAACTTAACATTACCATAACTTTAACTTAAATTGAACTTAACTTTAACTTAACTTTAACTCAACTTTAACTTAACTTTAACTTAACTTTAACTTAACTCTAACTTAACTTTAACTTAACATTAACATAACTTTAACTTAAATTGAACTTAACTTAACTTAACTTTAACTTAACTTTAACTTAACTTTAACTTAACTTTAACTTTACTTTAACTTAACTTTAACTTAACTATAACTTAACTTTAACTTAACTTTAACTTAACTTTAACTTAACTTTAACTTAACTTTAACTTAACTTTAACTTAACTTTAACTTAACTTTAACTTAACTTTAACTTAACTTTAACTTAACTTTAACTTAACTTTAACTTAACTTTAACTTAACTTTAGCTTAACTTTAACTTAACTTTAACTTAACTTTAACTTAACTTTAACTTAACTTTAACTTAACTTTAACTTAACTTTAACTTAACTTTAACTTAACTTTAACTTAACTTTAACTTAACTTTAACTTAACTTTAACTTAACTTTAACTTAACTTTAACTTAACTTTAACTTAACTTTAACTTAACTTTAACTTAACTTTAACTTAACTTTAACTTAACTTTAACTTAACTTTAACTTAACTTTAACTTAACTTTAACTTAACTTTAACTTAACTTTAACTTAACTTTAACTTAACTTTAACTTAACTTTAACTTAACTTTAACTTAACTTTAACTTAACTTTAACTTAACTTTAACTTAACTTTAACTTAACTTTAACTTAACTTTAACTTAACTTTAACTTAACTTTAACTTAACTTTAATTTATATTTAACATAAATTTAACTTAACTTTAGCTTAACTTAACTTTAACTTAACTTTAACTTAACTTTAACTTAACTTTAACATAACTTTAACTTAACTTGAACTTAACTTTAACTTAACTTTAACTTAACTTAAACTTAACTTTAACTTAACTTTAACTTGAACTCAACTTTTAATTAACTTTTTCTTAACTTTTACTTAACTTTAACTTAACTTTAACTTAACTTTAACTTATCTTTAACTTAACTTTAACTTAGATTTAACTTAACTTTAACTTAACTTTAACTTAACTTTAACTAAACTTTAACTTAACTTTAACTTAACTTTAACTTAACTTTAACTTAACATTACCATAACTTTAACTTAAATTGAACTTAACTTTAACTTAACTTTAACTCAACTTTAACTTAACTTTAACTTAACTTTAACTTAACTCTAACTTAACTTTAACTTAACATTAACATAACTTTAACTTAAATTGAACTTAACTTAACTTAACTTTAACTTAACTTTAACTTAACTTTAACTTAACTTTAACTTTACTTTAACTTAACTTTAACTTAACTATAACTTAACTTTAACTTAACTTTAACTTAACTTTAACTTAACTTTAACTTAACTTTAACTTAACTTTAACTTAACTTTAACTTAACTTTAACTTAACTTTAACTTAACTTTAACTTAACTTTAACTTAACTTTAACTTAACTTTAACTTAACTTTAGCTTAACTTTAACTTAACTTTAACTTAACTTTAACTTAACTTTAACTTAACTTTAACTTAACTTTAACTTAACTTTAACTTAACTTTAACTTAACTTTAACTTAACTTTAACTTAACTTTAACTTAACTTTAACTTAACTTTAACTTAACTTTAACTTAACTTTAACTTAACTTTAACTTAACTTTAACTTAACTTTAACTTAACTTTAACTTAACTTTAACTTAACTTTAACTTAACTTTAACTTAACTTTAACTTAACTTTAACTTAACTTTAACTTAACTTTAACTTAACTTTAACTTAACTTTAACTTAACTTTAACTTAACTTTAACTTAACTTTAACTTAACTTTAACTTAACTTTAACTTAACTTTAACTTAACTTTAACTTAACTTTAACTTAACTTTAACTTAACTTTAACTTAACTTTAACTTAACTTTAATTTATATTTAACATAAATTTAACTTAACTTTAGCTTAACTTAACTTTAACTTAACTTTAACTTAACTTTAACTTAACTTTAACATAACTTTAACTTAACTTGAACTTAACTTTAACTTAACTTAAACTTAACTTTAACTTAACTTTAACTTGAACTCAACTTTTAATTAACTTTTTCTTAACTTTTACTTAACTTTAACTTAACTTTAACTTAACTTTAACTTATCTTTAACTTAACTTTAACTTAGATTTAACTTAACTTTAACTTAACTTTAACTTAACTTTAACTAAACTTTAACTTAACTTTAACTTAACTTTAACTTAACTTTAACTTAACTCTAACTTAACTTTAACTTAACTTTAACTTAACTTTAACTTAACTTTAACTTAACTTTAACTTAACTTTAACTTAACTTTAACTTAACTTTAACTTAACTTTAACTTAACTTTAACTTAACTTTAACTTAGCTTGAACTTAACTTTAACTTAACTTTAACTTAACTTGAACTTAACTTGAACTTAACTTTAACTTAACTTTAACTTAACTTTAACTTAACTTTAACTTAACTTTAACTTAACTTTAACTTAACTTTAACTTAACTTTAACTTAACTTTAACTTAACTTTAACTTAACTTTAACTTAACTTTAACTTAACTTTAACTTAACTTTAACTTAACTTTAACTTAACTTTAACTTTAACTTAACTTTAACTTACATATAGTATAACTTTAACTTAACTTTACTTGAACATAATTTTAGCAAAACTTCAACTTAAATTGAAACAAATTCGCTATAAATTTAATTTATTTTAAGCATAAGTTTATCTTTAACATAACTTTGAATTTAAATTAATTTTAACTTAACATAACCATAACTTTAACGTTACTTGAACTTTAACATAAATTTAATTTAAATTTAACTTTAACATAACTTATACATCAATTTGAATAAACTTCACCTTAACATAATTTTAACTTACCATTAACTTATCGTTAACTTAAATTTTACTTAACTTTAACTTAACGTTAACTTAACTTCAACATAATTTTAACTTACCTTTAACTTAACTTTATCTTAAACATAAATTAACTTAACTTTATCTTAACATAAACATAACTGTAACTTACCTTTAACTTAACTTAAACATAACCTTAACTTAACTCTAGCTTAATTTTAACGTAACATTAACTAAATTTTAACTTTTGTTTTAACAAATGTTTATCTTACCATTAACATAACTTTAACTTTAACATAACATGAACTTAACTTTAACTTTACTTTTACATAATTGTAGCATAAAATTAACATAACTCTAACTTAATTAGCCGAACTTTAACTTAACTTCAACATAATTTTAACTTAAATTTAGTTGTTACTTACTTAATTTAACTGAACATTGGAATACCTTTAACTTTTACTTAATTTTAATAAAAATTTAACTTAACTTTACCTTAAACTAAACATAAACATCGGGATCCGGCATCGGCATGCGTTGCATCGGTAAGGATTCCTCCAGCGGGTCAGTGGAAGCAGCCGGCGTAATTAGTGGAAGCAGTCGGCTGAAAAAAAGTATTTTAAAAAATCATCAAAATTTTTCATCTGTCGATTTGTAATTAATTTCAATTTGTAATTAATTTCCAAAATTGATCCGCTGGAGGAATCCGGCTGAGTTATGCATCCTAACTGATGCAACGCAGCTCAGCTCAACTCAGCCGGATTCCTCCAGCGGATCAATTTTGGAAAACAATAAATTACATCAAAATTGATCCGCCGGACGAATCCGGATGAATTAAACATCCTTATTGATGCGTTGCATCAGTAAGAATGTTTAACTCAGCCGGATTCCTCCAGCAAATCAATTTTTAATAATAATTACACTTAATATCAAACTGTTCAGTACTTACCATCAACTTTGCCATCGGAGGCTAATTTCACGACGCGGATAAACGCGTCTATACACGCACGATATGAAAAAACGACTGACCACGTAATCAGTCGCCGCGAAAAAAATCACAAAAAAATTGCTAAGTTCCATCCGCCATTTGGTCGCCCGGCGGATGAAATTACTCTAGCGGGGCGAGTCGCCTTTCGTCCGGATCCCGGAGCGCCATTTGGTAGCCCGGCGCATGAAATTACTCTAGCGGGGCGAGTCGCCCTTCGTCCGCATCCCGGAGCGCCATTTGGTCGCCCGGCAGATGAAATTACTCTAGCGGGGCGAGTCGCCCTTCGTCCGCATTCCGAACAAAGGGCGAACGATCAGTCTTCAAGTCGCTCAATGTCAAATGACGTCACTTTTTCGCCGGCAATTCGTGTGGGAACTAGCAAATGCACTGAAAAATTTCAAACCAGATGAGCTATTAACAAAACAAAAAATCAATGACGAGAATCAATCATTGCAGCAAACCTGCTGCAATGATTGATTCTCTTCATTGCTTTTTTGTTTTGTTTGTATCATGTGAATACATAATTATTGTCAATACCGATGTATTAACGTCAATATAGAATGTTTTGACAATACGATTATTGTTAATAAAAGCAAACGTGTAGGGTCCACTAATGATTCGTAATCATCAGATTTGTGTCGGTCTGCATATTATTGTATACATGACACAACCAATCTACATCCTCAAGTAATCCGCGCATTTTCACATAATCATTATGAAAAATAACGAACTGAATTTGCTACAATTACATCTAGCGGTTTAGATTCTTAACCTCTGGAAATTTCGGAAAGACTGGGGTTACGAAAAATATTGGAATATTGTGCACTTCCCTATTGTCGCATCTAGGGTTGATGCATATACTATGTCACGCTCTAGGATTTTGTCTAAGTCTAAGTTTACTAGTCTAAGATTTTGTGATAAGCAATGCATTAGGTATAGGAAAAACGTCACGATCATTGTGGGAATACAGCGCATTATAGCGCATCATTGTGAGAATATAGGGTAACCAACTGATTTTGGACCCCTAGAGGAAGTGAGATCACGTTTATGTCAAAATAATATTATTTGTTTATTATTATTATGCAATTTACATGCGGTTGTGTTCGAAAGCTACTCATCTTGCATGTAAAATGTTACTAGATGTTTTATTTATTGATATATACTCGAAAAATAATTCTTTTCACATCATGATATTCACATATTTTGGACCCTTCCACTTGATTTTGGACAGTGTCCATAATATATTTTGGACACACTGAATGGGAACGAATATATTTTGGACATGCTGAAGTTCTTTCAACCTATGAGCCTAAAATTAATTACGACGGTCACTTCTTCCTATCTCGCATTTGTTAGGTCCGTCTGGGTGGGAAAATTTTCAAGAAGGTGCCGTAAAACGGGGTGAAATTGATCAGCGGGGTGAATTTGATCGCTGAGTATACCCAATATTGTACTTATGCATAATATTTTTACAATGTATACAAAGATACATTCGTACGCTTAGTAACGAAAAACATGTTACACATGAAAAAATATCACGAGAAATTTCAGCGATCAATTTTGCCCCGCTGATTAATTACACCCCGTTTTACGGTATGCATAAAAGTTAACCCCCCGTTACTCGCGCTGTTGTACTTTGTACAACACATATGAGTTTTCCATTGCCATTTTGTTGCTGCCAATCGATCTGAAACCAACTTGTATTCCTCAAAAAACTTGTTTTGAACTAAAAAAGCTAAACTTTGATTACAATTAACCCCCAAAATGCGGATAATAGAGAAAATGTAAATGAAAACCGCGTAAACGGTGTCCATACTACGTGGGATTGACTTAATTGGTTACAACATGGAATATCTCGAGATCCTGACCAGATAGAAAGTTACTGTCTTCGGCAAAGTTGTTCAGGAGGTCAAGCTCTTTTCGTTGGTGGAGTAGTTCAGAAATTTCACACTACGAGGCGCTAGTATATACGTGTAATTCTCGCATATACAATAGCTCGAGTTCTTGACCAGCTAGAAAGTTACTGTATTGGGCAAACTTGTTCAGGGGGTCAAGACTTTTCGACTGGTAGACAGTAGTTCAGAATTTTCTCACCACGTGGCGTTTGTATACATATACACTTCTCGCATATGATATATCTCGAGATCCTGACCAAATAGAAAGTTACTGTCTTTGAAAAAGTTGTTCAGGAGGTGCTTGGTGTAGAATAGTTCAGAATTTTCTCACTATGTAGTTCTAGTATACACGTTAAAATCTCTCATATAAAATATCTAGAGAGCATGACAAGATAGAATGTTACTGTCTTGGACAAAGTTGTTCAGGGGATCAAGGCCTTTTGGCTAGTGGACGGTAGTTCAGAATATTTCACTTCATGGTACTAGTATATACGTGCAATTCTCGCATATGATATATCTCAAGACCTGCTAAAAATGTACTGTAATCGGCAAAGTTGTCCAGGAGATCAAACCCTATCGTTGGTGGAAAGTACATAATTTTCTCACTAGGTGACGTTGAAAGACACGTGAAATCCTTGCATATAAAATATCTCTGAATGACCCGCATACTAGTGCCACGTAAAGGGAAAATTCTGAATTACTGTACACCAACGAAAAGATCCTAACATCCTGAACAACTTTGCCGAAGACAGAAACTTTCTGTCTGGTCAGGATCTAGAGATATTTTATATGCGAGAATTCCTCATGTATACTAGCGTTGCAAAGTGAGAAAACTCTGAACTTAAGTCCACCAGCAAAAAGGCCTTGACTTCCTGAACAACTTTGCCGCAGACAGTAACTTTTTATATGATCAGGATTTCGAGATATTTTATATGAGAATTTCACGTATATACTAGCACCATATAGTGAAAAAATTCTGAACTATAGGCTTTGAACTCCTGAACAACTTTTTCGAAGATAGTAACTTTCTATCTGGTCAGGATTTCGAGATATATCACATGCGAGAACTTCACATGTATACTAGCGCTATGTAGTGAGTAAATTTTGAACTACTGTCCACCAGCAAAAAGGTTATGATCTCTAGAACTACTTTGGCAAAGACAGTAACTTTCTATCTGGTCAGGATCTCGAGATATTCCATGTTGTAACCAATTAAGTCAGAACCCTCGTAGTATGGACACCATTTACGCGGTTTCCATTTACATTTTCGCTATTATCCGCATATTTTGGGGGTTAACTGTAATAAATATTTAGCTTGTTTAGTTAAAAGCAAGTTTTTTGAGGAATACTCGTTGATTTCAGATCGATTGGTAGCTCGGCTACAAAATGGAAATGGAAAACTAACACTGTTGTACAAAGTACAACGCGTGAGTACTCGCGTTACAAAAGTTGGCGCGAGTAACGGAGGAAATATAATATAACATAAGGAAACAACTGATCATACCATAAAAAAAAATCATACAGAAGTAAATCTTAATACGGAGGCCTGACTCTATGCTTGCAGTCCATATTATTTTTTGTATGGGCTGTTCATAAACTACGTAGACGGTTGTTGAGAGATTTCAACCCCCCCCCCCCCTTCCGTAGAAGACAGTCTCAAACACAAAATTTAAAAAATTGTATGGACCGTAGACATCTGCCAAGCACTCCCACCCCTCTAAAGCGTCTACGTAGTTTATGAACAGTCCCTTAGTTAAATGCGTTTTGGAGATAGGAAAACTTTTGTGGAAAACTAGGAACTAGGAAAACTAGGAAAACTCAGAGTGGACCACTCTACGTGTTTTGCCGTTTTTCCCATTTTGAATCGCCTGATAAACAAGAAATATATTTAAAAACAATGAATTCATATAATTTTGATTGATTTACTTACCAATTTAATCAGAAATCTAAGATAATAGCACGATCGACCAACCGGAATTTTTTTTGTCGCTCTCTTGATGATTCTCATTTGATAAGTGTCCAAAATAAGTTGGCAACATTTTTTTACGATCTTTTTTGGACACTTTTTATTTAACACTTTTTAAGTAAAATCTTAAGGTGAAATCTTTACAAACACGTGAAATACACCTTCCAAAGTCAGATAAACTGATTTGATAAAAAAAAAATCATTGAATTGTATATTTTACACCAAATTTAAAACAAGTACACTAACGCCGATTTCTCTTGACAAACGTCGAAACATGAAACTGTTTCAATAACATTTTCTAAAACTGCATAAATTGAGCAATTGTAAGCAATTTGAGGTGAACTAATGATCTTGAGACATAGCAAGTAATTGAAAGAATGTAATTACAACATCAACCCAGATGAATTTGAAGAAACTAGACAGTAAGCGAGGAAAATATATGAAAAGGGTCCAAAATATGTAGGGGTCCAATTCAAGTTGGTTACCCTACCACCATGTTTAACGCACAGAACAAGAATAAAATCAATTACCGCGTTTGGGGCTTTCCGGTTTTCAACTGTACTGACAATACTGGAAAAAGATATCTAAAATGTCTAGGGTGGGTGAGCCAGCAGTAAAGGTTCTATGCAGTATGTCGATTGTGCAGTAGACGTTTTTTTTTTATAAAATTTTATTGGAAATTAAACAAGAGGAAATTCCTTTTAGAAGAAGACGACGTAGTTTTGGCTCCTAAAAAACCCGGTTTGGTCAATAAGCAAATCATTGATTTGAAAAATCGGAAACAAAAGGCTCACAAAATATATAGAAAACGGAATAATCAGGGTAATTTGGAAAAGTATTTGAATATTTGTGATCAGCTCAATTTTGCTGTTTCTTCTGCACTTAATGAGTACCACATAAAACATAAATTTCATAAATCATGTCCAAGAAACTTCTTCAATTACGTTAAAACTTAAATTTATTCGTGCAACTTTCCATCGAAAATGACTTTAGACGAAAAAGTACGAAATAATTCAGAAGATATCTAATCTAATCTTTTTGCAAATTTTTTTCAAGAGGCGTACTCCAATTTCTCGGATAATGATCGTGATTATGAATATTTTTATGCTCTCCTGACTTTTCGAGTAATGTTGGTGTTAGAAATATTTATGTTCATGATATTTTGATAGGTCTAAAAGATTTGGACGCCACTAAAGGCTCAGGACCAGATGAAATCCCACCAGCCCTTATGAAAAATTTAGCAATTGAGCTCACAACCCCTTTATACTGGCTGTTTAATATGTCACTTGACTTTGTTACATTCCCGCAGGAATGGAATTTTTTTTTTTAATACCCATTAATAAATCTGGTAAAAAATCAGAAATCCGAAATTATCGTGGGATTGCCATCATCTCAACTATTCGAATCAATCATAAACAAAAATATTTTCAACCAAATAAAACATAGAATAACAAATGCACAACACGGCTTTTTTAAAGGTCGAAAAATATCCATTAGTTCATCTAGATAAAATTGATAAATAGCAGATTTTTAGCGATCTTAGATCCATAGGCCAACATTAGAGCCACTTCCCCTATCTCTTATTTTGAAAAATCTCAGAGTGCTTATTTATGCTGATGACATGAAACTAATTTTAGAGATAAGAAATGATGATGATATGAATACGTATCAGATTGAAGTTCATGTTTTTTATACGTGGTGGAACTAAATGATTAAAAAAATGTAATCTTATTACTTACATTAGAAAACTAATAAAACCAGATATTCGTATTACATTAGGCAATCAAATTGTTCAAAGTTGTGACGTCTTTTCCGTAACCCCCTTCGAGATTCAAAGGACTCGAGAGTGTCCCCGCACATCACTCGATCCATCGTCGCCTTGACCAATCGCGTCAGTTTATCCGGAAATCCGTACTCGTGCATAATCTGCCATAGCTGATATCGATCGATTGTGTAGTATACGGATTTGAAATCGATGAAAAAATGTTGTGTGGGCATGTTGTATTCGCAGCATTTCTACAGAACCTGCCGAATCGCGAAAATTTGGTCCGTGGTAGCGCGAGCACCCATGAACCCCGCCTGGTATTGCCCCACGAACTCTCTCGCAAATGGTGACAGGCGGCGACATAGAATTTGGGAAAGTACCTTGTTGGCGGCGCTGAGCAGTGTGATCGCGCGGTAGTTTCAGCAATCCAACTTGTCACCTTTTTTGTAGATTGGGCATTCGACACCTTCCATCCACTCCTTGGTAGTTGATCTACACCAGTTGCTTTGTTGTTCTTCAGTCGACCGATCTCCTCCTCAACTTCTTGAAGATCAGGGGCCGGTAGCCTGTCGTCTTCTGCGCGTGCTCCAAGGTCTGTTGCCGTGCCACCTTCGTTTTATGTTGCTTCACCGTTGAGGTGCTCGTCATAGTATTGCTTCCACCTCTCAATCACCTCACACTCGTATCCTTGACAGATACACGTATTTCGTCTACAATGTGCAGACTTCTTCAGTGTCTTGTACTAATACTCGACTGAAGAAAAACATTACATTTTACCGAATAAATATTAACACAGGTACATTTTCACTTACAAGCTTCGTAAACTTAAATTTAATTTCCTGTAGGAGGAGGTACTCCGCTGCTTACATGTTGATGTGTCCTAGGTAGTAAATTGAAAAGCCATGTGTGTCCGTTTCCTTGATTCCTGTTGAGTAAAGTTGAATTCCTTTGTTTGTTGATCTTGAGGCTTTCTGCAACATCCAGTTTCCATGGTGTAGATACGGTTCGTAAAATCGTGATGTCCTCCGTCGATAGTTGGTGGTCCTCTGTGAAGATGTGTTCTGCAACCTTTGATTTGAAATGTTAGGCCTTTTTCCTCTTGCTTTTTGGCCGTATTAACCTCCGCTATATGTTCTTCAAATCTAGTTGCTAAAGTTCTCTTGGTTTGTCCTACGTTTACTTTGTTACAATGATAACAGTTTATTTTATAAACACCTGCTTTACCTAAAACATTAACTGGGTCTTTAGTGGATCCTAACAATGATTTCAACTGGTTATGTCTACTGGTGAAAATTAAATCTAATCCGAATTGTTTTAACTGTGGTCTTAGCTTACAAGTAACATCTTGATCAAATGGAACGGACATTCGTTTCAAGGGTTCAGCGGCGCTGCGGTGAGGGTTGTAAATAATCTCCTTTGTAGAATTCTCGCTTTTTTATCCATGATTGCCTGGATTGTGGTCTCCTTGTATCCGTTGAGTCTCGCTGTTTCGAAGATGTACTGTAATTCCTTAACCTTTCCTGTATCGCTGAGTGGAATAGTCTGCATCCGATAAATCATGTGGTGGAAGGCGGCCATTTTCTTCTGGAACGAATGGTTGGAAGTATAGCGGATAACTCTTTTAGTGCTTGTTGGTTTCCTGTAAATTTCGTATTCAAGCGAAGATGATGATGACGATTCCGTGATGACTAGAATATCGAGAAATGCGAGTTTCCCGTCTTTTTCTACCTCGTGAGTAAATTTGATATCCTTGTGAATTCTGTTGATCTCATCTAAAATTTGTGGAAGGGCTTCCCTATTAACTACGCTGAAGATATTGTCAACAAACCTCCACCAACGGTTTGGTAATAGCATAGAGGTAACTCTAAGACAAGTAGGTCCCGAAGAAACGTGCTCAACTTTTTGGCTCACCTCTGGTACTATCTTCGGTCCCAAGCTTGTCGAATCACCCCTCGAAACATAGGAAAAACCAATAACCCCTCATTTTATCTGTCAAACTTTCATAGCGAATCAAAACAAATATAGTGTAGTAATAGAATTTCAACTAGAATAGGGTACGTTAATCGTTTGCTTGGGACCAATAGGCTACTAAAGTGGTGAGCCAATTTAAAATCGTTAGTTTCGTATTGATTGTTGGTAATAGTCTTTTCATATTAAGAATTGTCTCCAAGTAGGCCATGAAAAGTTCACACAGGAAGGGGGATAGTGGGTTTTCCATTGGGGCTCCTTTCGTCTGCTTGTAGAATCTGAATCGGATTCAGGGAACCCACATTTAATAAGAACAATTACTAGAAATTTCACCCCATATAGATATTTTCAAATTTAAGATTTCAAAGATTTCCCAAAAATTAACAAAACATCCAATATTATGAAAAAAATCATGCAGGACGATGGAGCCTGATACCATTAGATTTTCAATTAAGTTTATTGTATACATTTATTTATTTACGTTAAATAGTGATCAATTTATCCCCGGATTACGGTATTCAAAAGTTTTCCTGCTAATTTAATCTGATGGAATCTTGAATGATGAATCTAGATTTATGGACATGTTTGTACATTCTGATTTAGCTATATTGTCAAGAATTAGCGCTCCAGCAGCTGAATTCCGGGCATAAATTTAACGAAGAGATGAAAATTTCTACATATATCTATATATATAATTTGAATGCCTTAGCACACACAAAATCCGTGATTTTGTGTGTATTTTTTGATTAAATAAATCAAGAACACCATAAAAGCTCATATAAATAATTAATTGGTTCCAAATGGGTATAACCAAACCTAACTTCATTTAAAATTTAAAGAAAATCCCAATGCTTTTGTAAAAATAAATTTAATTTTTAACTAGTTATTAACAGGGATACAATCATTCAAGTTTCGAGTTCACTCCTTTCGATTAGAATTAAAGTTAAATCTTGATTGACTCGGAATGTTAGTTAGTCCGATGCAACGAATAAAAATTTGTTCTGAATAAATGTTTTATTAATTTCTTTTCTCTTCAAGGGGGCGACCCCGGCGTAGTGGTTAACATCCATACCTCTCACGCCAAAGTCACGAGTTCAAATCTCGCCCCCGGACAAGTCACGAATGACCCAAGAGTGTTAAAGTGACTATAATTAAAAAAAAAAAAAAAAAAATTCTCTTCAAATAACAGAACAGCAAAACAAAAAAAAACAACAGGCCCCTTCAGATAAATTTTCTAGCTACGCCAATTTAAACTTCTCGTTAATAGTATTGCCCAACCTCTCCTAATTGTTGTAACCTTACTACACTAACATTTTGTTTTATATTTATTTTTATTTCAGAGACAATTGAACGCTGACAAATTTGTCGTTTCTCCTGATCGAAACTATGTCCTTTTATACTCTAATTTAGAGGATTTTGGTAACGCAAGGTATATTTTCATATTGAAATTTATTTTATTCTGATTAATAATGCTATAAAGCCTAAAAACACTATGTTCATATTCGACCCTCTCCGATTTGCATTAAACATCGTATAGTTCGCTATGGCCAATCATTCATATTAACTTGGCCATTTTGAATCGCGTCTCACTTTATTTTTCAATAAATCGTAGCACGACAACGTCTCTTCTCACTTTATGTTTCAATAAATGTTTCAATAAATCGTAGCACGAAAACGTCTCTTCAGCAGTGACGTCTGGGAAAAAGTTGTATGTTGATGATGATGATGATGATGATGATGATGATGATGATGATGATGATGATGATGATGATGATGATGATGATGATGATGATGATGATGATGATGATGATGATGATGATGATGATGATGATGATGATGATGATGATGATGATGATGATGATGATGATGATGATGATGATGATGATGATGATGATGATGATGATGATGATGATGATGATGATGATGATGATGATGATGATGATGATGATGATGATGATGATGATGATGATGATGATGATGATGATGATGATGATGATGATGATGATGATGATGATGATGATGATGATGATGATGATGATGATGATGATGATGATGATGATGATGATGATGATGATGATGATGATGATGATGATGATGATGATGATGATGATGATGATGATGATGATGATGATGATGATGATGATGATGATGATGATGATGATGATGATGATGATGATGATGATGATGATGATGATGATGATGATGATGATGATGATGATGATGATGATGATGATGATGATGATGATGATGATGATGATGATGATGATGATGATGATGATGATGATGATGATGATGATGATGATGATGATGATGATGATGATGATGATGATGATGATGATGATGATGATGATGATGATGATGATGATGATGATGATGATGATGATGATGATGATGATGATGATGATGATGATGATGATGATGATGATGATGATGATGATGATGATGATGATGATGATGATGATGATGACCTCCTACCCCTACAAAGGTTTGAGCTGGTCGAGTTATCTTTAAGGTTCTACAAATGGTAATTAAATTTGTATACGTCTTCTTTTTGAAATATTCTTCAATCATCATCATTGGTTTACACATACATTCTCATATTATTAATACAAAAATTTAACACTTGTATTTCATGATTTTAGAACGAAAACTTCCTGGGTAAAACATATTCACTGTATTTACTTACTTGTGTTCTTCGAAGCTTAGCACACTAAGACACAATCGAATAAACAAAATCCAAAACAACTGCTACTCAAAACTCTTGGTAAACAAAATTGAACACCGAGAAAATCACTTCAACTTTACTGCTTTGTCGGCAATCGTAAAAGTATCATTTAAAAAGCGTTGCCAGATGTATTGCCTCTAGCAATGGATTTAAGTTTATTAAAACAAGCAATTGTGAAGTTTGACTTATTAATATAGATGAGTGGATGTATTTAATGGTGAATAAATATCAGAAACTGAGTAAATAAAACAAAAACGACCATTCTAGGTATTTACCGGTCCAATTTAAAAAGCCACCGAATATTGAATTCAACACTAACAGGGTTGATGGCAGCAGTGCGAGTAGCCTGGTATTCGCTTTCCCGCTCAGGGGTGTAAACAAACTTGCATACAGCGAAGTCTGGCAGTGTGAACGTTTTGTCTGCTACATTCTTATGCACTAGATAGTGTGACATCACATTTGCTGTTGTATTGAAATGAAGGAAGAAAAGAGATGGTTAAATTTTCCTCACCATACCAGTTGATATTTATGAAACAAGGGCAGTTTTGGGCGTGGGAACATGCACTTCCAATGAATTTTACCCATACATTCAGAAAATGATGATCGAAGAATATTTCAAAATGAAGAAGTAAACAAATTATTGACCCTTTGTAGAACCTTAAAATTGTAACCGTTCTGTTACAAAGGTCCCATATTTTAAATATGCACCATGCTTAACGGCCGACTGTTAAATAAGGCGCGCATGGCCGCGGCAAAATGGTGACACGGAGTCACGGGTGATGAGCTGAAGGGTTCTGCGATGCTTGTAGAACGGCCATCGTTCACTTTACCTCAGGCGAGCGTGTAGACCAGAAGTGTCTGTGGAATACACTTTAACAGAATACAGTGCGAGTAGTGAATCAAGGTGAAGTGTAAATCACCAATTCAGCTATTTCAGGACCTTCTTTTTCAACCAATCAAACTGTTTACTGGTTGGCGAGTCAAGGACTGCCATTGCAGTCTAGGTGACATTTAGTTACCTTGACCTAAACGTAAAGGACATCGTTCTCGGGCTGAAGGCCCTAAACGTCAAGGAGAATTTCCCTTCCCGGTTCGACAGAGGGCGGCCTTGCCGTCGTCGACCGGCTTCGTCAGAAGGAAGTGCCTGTGCATCGGAACCATGTCTACAAACCGCTATACCAAACCCGCCATTGCACTACAGCCGACGTTTGGTCAGCCTCGCTTCATCCGCCATTGTCGGTATTGTACCGGAATTTCACTGAGCGGTGGTACCGCCATTTTGCCGACAAGATCGGTCTTTAATCATCCGCCATCGACAGGATCATTCCAGATTCACAGCGAGTGCTCGCTGGTCTGCAGTCATCGTAGTCGCCATCATCATCAAGGGTATGTGCCAAGAAAATCGATCACAACACCACACAATCCACACTATCGTTAATTGGATAAAATACCATGTTAAAGTTGATCCGCGCTGTGTTTCAGTTTAATTGAAAGCTTGAGTGCCTTTTCGTCCGCGTAACCCCTCCAGTTTTCCCAGTAGAGCGCCGACTCTGAGACACAGTTCAAGAAGTATCGTGCTGCTGAGTTGTTGTCGGACAGAACATTAGTTTCAAAATAATTAAATATAAACATTTTAACCATACTCGCAAACAAAATCGAGCTGGAATACGTAAGAGTGTACGATATTCCACCAGAAGTCCCGGAAAACGATTTATCGTTGGTGCTAGTGAACTACGGTGGAATTCAGAAGAAATTCCCTGCACACTTCGCCTCGACATGTACACAGGTGTGCGGGGTGCTTATATGGTCGTAAAAATTTAGATTCCCAACCTAAGGGAAGTACAACTTGATCTGAAGTAATATTTGGTGTAAAAATTGCTCAAATCGGTAATTATTATAATTTTTAGTATAAATATTAATGATATTAACGTCAAGCGGACAGCTTCAAAATAAAAAAAATAACAGTGTAAGTTTAACGCATACACTCAATGACGTTTCACCTTTGTTGTTTATGTTTACTGTAGCTTTCATTTTTGCCTAGATTTTCGTTTTAGCTCTGATCGATTTCGACTTCGACTTTTCATGATAAAAACGGTACTGGACGTTCCCCCAGCAGCAAATTTTGCCAGTTGCAGGCTCATGGCAAATCGAGTGTAAAACGACCACGGAACCATCACTCTGGGACTCCGTGTACAGGGGAGGCGTAGTCAGTCAATTCCCGTTCCATCGGAGGACAGCACATTGGTTCGCAGACGATGAAGAATTCGTGGAAATTAATGACTATTTTCTGGGACAGAAGTGCGACCGATTATGTGCACTGAGATCAGCTAACAAATAATGCCGAATTTTTCAGAACAAGGAGCGGATTTTGGTGGCGGTGGCCAACAAGATCATCAAAGAATTACTTGCCTCTGGTGTGAAATCCATTTTTTATTTAACGAATGTCAAATGTACACTTCAAACCAAACATAGTCAAAAACAAAAAAAAAACAACTGTCAGGCTAAGTATAAGATTCGCAAATATCACACATATTAAAATATTTAATATTTCCACCATCGATATTGATGCTGATACTTGGACCTGTCCTTCCCCTAGTTCCCAACGCTCTACATTTCTTCAATCGGAAAATTTTCTATCAATGGAATGAAAACTTGTGTTTCCTTTGTGATATGGAGGAGTATCGTATGAATTCCTGCCCCAAGTGGAAGAACCGGAAGCAACCAGTACAATAACAACAGGAAGAGGAAAATCAACAATGGAATGAAGAACAGACACATCTGGCTACATCCGGCAACATCTGGTCACATCCCGCTACATCTGGCCATATCCCGCTACACTTGACCACATCTCACTACATCTGGCCACATCTAGCCACATCCCGCTACATCCGACGGCATCCGACCACATCCGGTCAGATCCGATCACATAAATATATTACAATTTAACCGAATTGGATGCAACAATCACCAAATGAAAGGTAGAACGCAGATATTTTTTGAATCGATCAACTGGTTCTGAAGATATGGGCGGAACATGTTTCGGTTTGAATGGGCAAGCGACAAAATCCGACCTGAAACGAATAAAACCAGTGACATGAGAATTCTAAAACCAGTTCAATGGTAGTCATTTGTAGCTGGGAGGGAGAAGCAGATAGCACACGGAATTCATTGTATACTTGTTTTTGTTGCCATGAAAGATTGTGCCATTGAAATAAAATCAAAACAGGCGTGCAGCAAAATAGCGTGTTTTGCTTTGAGCGTGTAGTGATTGTTTGAGATTGTTCAATGTGCAGTTAGAAACTGTTCTTTTCTGTTTGGTATTTTATTATGCCGCTAGATGTTTTGACAAAACCTTCGTTAATGGTATCTTTCAATATGTATTTGTGTGAATTTTGAATGAATTAAAAAGAAACGGTGTCCATTGAATAAAATAGCTGGAAACGACAGTTTTTTATAAATTACTTTACGCAAGATTTCAATACCGCCTTGTGTATTCTTGTTCAACTGTAAGAAAAGCATCATAAAATTGCTTGCCTACCAATGCCAGTTCGTGACAGCAGCCGTCTGCCTGCATTTGACGTTCCATTTTTCTCTCTTCGCAACTCTCCCTCAGATTTGTAGTACCCAGGATCACATTAGTCACATCTGGCCATGTTCCGGTACCCCCGGAGAAGTAGCCAGTTTCAGACTGTGGTCAAAATCCGTTATATGCTACCTCAAATTACATGAGGATTTACAAACCAGTTCACAGTGAAAAGTGAAGACATCTTTGGAAATGCCTTTAATGTATTCACAGACGACAGAAATTTTCATGCAACTCAGAAGAAGTCAGGCCTTATAGCTCTTTCGGCCAATTTTAACTCAGAACTCATCTTTACACCAAAATTTATAGAACTTGAGCATATTTGGGTGAAATCACACATAGCCGGTGAAACGCACGTGTTCGCCTCAGTGTATTTTCCACCAGACCATGCTCATAAAAGCACTTATGAAGCCTTATTCCAAAGTGCAGAACAAATTCTATCTGAGCTTCCTCCTGAGGTTAAAGTTCACATCTATGGAGACTTTAATCAACGCCAAGCTGACTTCATTCTGGACTCTGAAAATTAATGTATCTTACTCCCAGTCGTTGGGGATAATGAAACATTGCGGTTCATTTTTGACAAAACTGCTAATTTATGACTGAACCAAATTAACCACATCAAAAACCAACAAAATTGCTATTTGGACTTTTTACTAACGAATATCTATGAAGATTTCTGTGTGACCGAATCATTAAATCCACTGTGGAAAAATGAAGCGTTTCACACACAATTGGCAATTAATTGTAAGGAATGTAGGAAATGTCGAAATTGGTATAGACGTGTTCTACAAAATTTTAACAAAAATAATTTCGGAAGAAATTCCTTTGAAGAAAAAAAGTCGCAACAGAAACACACAAAATCCAGTCTAGTTTAACAGACAAATAAAAAAACTTGAAAAATCGGAAGCAAAAAGCACCTAAAATTTATAAAAAAAACACAATAGTAGTAATAATGTATTAATTTATTTGGATATATGCAATCAACTGAATTTAGCTATCAGTACTGCATTTGAAGAATATAATGCAAAAACATAAAATGAAATAAAGTCCTGTAAAAAAGAACTTCTTTAATTACGTAAAAACCAAATTAAAATCTGACAAAATCTACAAGCAACTTTCGGACGACAATGTCATAACAACTTTAGTACCTCCCAATGGGCATGGTTTTTTTTTTCCTTGGTTTGTTTTCCGTCGATCTTGTTTTCCGTGCTGAGCACCAATGCTACCGACGCCAGGAAGGCAACTCCCACACCTGTACCCTACCTATCGACCCATCAACTCATGAACCGGGGACCAACGGCTTTACTTCCCTTCCGAAGGAAGGCGTGATCAGAGATGTTATGCCTCAGAACATCCCGGCGGTGCCGACTGGGATTGAACCCAGGCCTGCTGGGGTGAGAGGTGATCACGCTTACCACTACACCACCGGTGCCGCTCGGGCATGGAGGTTGACGGTACTGAAGCAAAGGGTTATGTTTAATTTCTTTATATTTGCAACGATGATGATTTTCTACAGTGACACATAAAGGGTGATACGGTCAAAATTTGGTCAAGGGAAAACGCGTGTAAATCGGTGAAATCGTTTATTTAAAAAATCAAATTAAATTTCTTTTTCAAGTTCAATTAGTATAAAATTCAGGAAACATATTCAGTTAGGCTTCCGCTTTTCCAAATCCGAATTGCCGGGCCTTACGCTTGACCCCTGCCATCAGATTTTGTACAGCCACCTTGTCCACCTTCTTCGCCGCAGAAAGCCAGTTTGCCTTGAACTGCTGCTCGCCCTTAGCAGTTTTTTTGGTCTTCTTTAGGTTCCGCTTGACAATAGCCCAGTATTTCTCAATTGGGCGGAGCTCTGGCGTGTTGGGAGGGTTCTTGTCCTTGGGAACCACCTGCACGTTGTTGGCGGCATACCACTCCATGGCCTTTTTTACCGTAATGGCAAGATGCCAAATCCAGCCAAAACAGTACGGAACAACCGTGTTTCTTCAGGAAAGGCAGCAGACGTTTATTCAAACACTCTTTCACGTAAATTTCTTGGTTGACAGTCCCGGAAGCTATGAAAATGCTGCTTTTCAAGCCACAGGTACAGATGGCTTGCCAAACCAGATATTTCTTTGCGAACTTTGACAGTTTCATGTGCTTGAAAACATCTGCTACCTTTCCCCTTCCTTTTGCCGTATAAAACTCCTGTCCCGGAAGCTGCTTGTAGTCGGCTTTGACGTAGGTTTCGTCGTCCATTACCACGCAGTCAAACTTCGTCAGCATCGTCGTGTACAGCCTCCGGGATCGCGCTTTGGCCGTCGTATTTTGTTTATCATCGCGATTTGGAGTCACTACCTTCTTGTAAGTCGATAGTCCGGCTCGTTTTTTGGCTCGATGCACGGTTGTAGACGATACACCCAGCTTATTTGCGGCATCTCGGAGAGAGAGGTTAGGGTTTCGCTTGAAACTACCGGCAACTCTCTTTGTCGTCTCAGCGGCTTCCGGTTTTCGATTTCCCCCCGATCCAGACTTCCTGGCTGTCGACAAACGTTCCCCAAACACTTTAATTACATTTGTAACGGTTGATTTGGCAACTTTTAGCGATTTTGCCAACTTTGCGTGCGAGTAGCTCGGATTTTCGCGATGCGCGAGCAAAATTTTGATACGCTGCTCTTCTTGCTTGGACGGTATTTTGACAACTGAAGAGTGAATTCCAAAATCAAAATAGGAGCAACATTCTACACACACACACCTTCAAAATGAGGGGTGTTCAGGTTTTTTAAATGCAAAATTGAAAGAAATACGTCAAGTTGATATTGACCAAATTTTGACCGTATCACCCTTTATCACCTTCTTAATGCTTCAGTATGCCTCAAACGATTAATTCTTGGTTGTTAATAGAACTTCCTTGATGAAATCGGATGCTTCATGCAGACTGAGCAATTCCGATTATAGTATCAGATTTGTTCTGTATACAGAGGAACTGGGAGGGCTTATTAACTTCTCACCAATAAAGTAATGATCTTCTAGTAAATTTGGCATATAATTTAATTAATATTTTATTTTATTTAAGCATATTATTTTTGTTACAGTCAATTAGCATTAGCATACGATACAAGAGATTTAATATTACCTGCTCGTTTTTGCGTAAAATAATCATTATTTATTTTACTTGTAAAAAAATCCTTTGAAAGCTTTTTTCAAGTTTTTTTTTGCGATTTAAAAATTTTCCCAGTTTGGTTAGAAGTTTCGAAGCTAACGCATGTCCACAGGCCTCATAGAAAGATAGGCAGAAAAAGTGTATCATCAAGAATGGTTGCAGGGTTGCTTCCAGCAAGTGAGTGCTATAGATGAGGTATTTTTCGGAGTTTTGAATTCGTTAGATGTTGTAATGAAGATTTGTGTTGTTGGATGCGGGAGGAGATTGGAGGGCGGGAGTTTGACGCATAGAGCCTGTCAATTTCGCTTTCAGAGTGTCGCAGTCAAGGGTTTTATGAATCGTGAGCGCTTCGCGATTCGTAGAATCATTGATTGTGACTGTAAGTGGATTTGGCGAGTTTTGTGTGTCGGACGCTTGCTTTTTGGCCTCTTCTTGTGTCTAACATGTGCAGAGTATCATTATAGCGTCTAATGGTTTTGAGATTTCTGGTTGCGTGAAGTATATTTGTGAGAATATCTTTTTGAGATTTTAGTAGTCACGTTTTGTTTATAATTTATATTTTATTTCTTTCATGTAATTATCGTAAATAATAGTTATTCAATAATAGATAGTTCATCCATATATTCGTACTTTGACGCGAAGCGCTGTGGCTAATGAGATGCTCGATGACCCTGGAGGGATCGTTTTTGCTTAATGAGCAGAAAATCATGGGTTTAATCCCAAGCTCTCCGTCCGGACTCTTAAAATTCATGATCACTAAACAAAATGAATATGTGAAGCGCCCATACTCCGTTGCGCATCCATGTTTCACTCCCGTGTTGAAGTGCCCAACGTAGAGCAACAACTCGCGTGGTCTTTCTTTCTCCGTAAAATGAAAGACAGTGCCATTCCATTTCTACTGTATGGAAAAAGCTCTTTGAGGAATCAGTTATCCTGAGGTTGGAACTGTGCTCGTCCGCACCTAGCAAACCTCGGATAATAAACTCATCAGAACAACTGCCCCGATTCTTTATTCTTCGAAACCTTTTATACATGAATTTGTTACTTAAACTCTACACAATAGTTTTTCTCCAGTATGTACATATAAAGCGAGACAGATAGCTTTTCTCTTGGAAAGTCGGTGTCTGTTTTTTTAACAAGAATTAATGCTCCTCGCGGTAGGAACGGCTATGTAGGAT
Organism: Ochlerotatus camptorhynchus; assembly: GCF_037179485.1. NCBI lineage: Eukaryota > Metazoa > Arthropoda > Insecta > Diptera > Culicidae > Ochlerotatus > Ochlerotatus camptorhynchus. Next base: position 110,434 of record NW_027041233.1, read on the forward strand.
GCTTACTCATCAATGTTTACTTTGACCTTTCGCGAAGCACCTAGTTAAGCCAGCGCGCATCGCTAACGACGCGGTAGCAACTGTTTATAAACAACTGACCCTGGAAATGTGTGACATTGTCACTGCTGCTGTTAAGTTGTGTATTTTCTCATACCGTATGGGGGTCTATTACTGGTTAATTTCTTATTCAGATTGATATTGGAATTTGAGGCTTTTGCATCCCCTCTTACTTAACCAGCTTGAGAATAATATCGAAGAGATTCTTCTCAAGGATATGCGCTGGTAACTATTCTATATTTGCTAAATTTTTAACTGAATCTTCGTATTATGGTTCTTACTCCTACTGTTCCTTTCGTAAGACCCTACTTTGTACTATTGATAAACATATTCAGTCGTTCATACTTTAACTAAATTTTGTCATTTGGCTAAATCATCTGTGTTAACAAGTTTTATCACGCGTTTTGCTGATATGAAAATTTGCCTAACTGACTTACGTTAATTATGCGTTTAGTTGAGTTATACCATTCTTGTTGCAATTGATATTTAATGTTAACATTGTATAGAACTATTACGAATAATTCACTATAAGGAGTGATGTTAGAATTTGGGGTTGTTGCATCCCCCCTTACTTACTGAGCTTGAGAATCATTTTTAAAAAATTATTATCAATAAGCTTGAGTTGGTAATCTTCCATTTGAAAATTTCGTGCTTTCTTGTTGTCATATTTCTCCTAACCTTAGGGTGATCCTCAATTGTACCTTTCGTAAAAGCTCCTTCATTTCTGCTCGTTCATCCATGCAATTGAAAGCTGTTCCTGACTCGTCATTTGGTTGATATCAAATATCAGGTGTGGGTGTACATATCTGCCATTCCCCGCCATCTATGATTCGTTGTTTGCCGCATTCAGGTTACTCTTCATCGTCTTTCATATCTATGTCTTGTACTGATCGCATCTCGTCATTATGTATATTTCTGTTGGAAACTTTTTTAGTGCTTATTAGAACTTCAACTTTCTCTATGGTGTAGTATAATTCCACATCTTTTTTTTTTATTTTCGTTATAAGATGTAAACTTGTTTTGGATTTTATCCACGACTGTTTTCTATCTGAGTTTATATATGCAGCTAGTCAATATATTGTTTGTGCCATACCATGCGTTAGTTGTGTACTTGATTGTGCTTCATTGCCATTTTTGAGTTTGATGTTTAACGATGTCATATCAAACGTTACGTTGTATGTTCTGTAGTTTTATGATGATGTTTGCGAAACCGTCGCTGAAGTAGTTTCTCTTTTTAGATGCTGTGTGATGAGCTTATGCCGAAGATTGCTCATCTATACAGTATAATGTGTTGATCAATTCTGTTATCCTCGATAAACCACTCGATTCCATCTTCCTGTTCCTTGTACTTTTCCGATGATCCTACCCAACACCGTCAATCTTCAATCTTCCGCATGATTTGTCTTTCGATTGTCATCTAGCCATTTTGAATGTGACTCTTCCTTCGCTGTTGACCGTCTCTGAGATTCGCCACCTGGTACATCCAAGGATATTCAAAATCAATTTTCCCTTTTTCACTGTATCATCAATAATTTTCTTTTAGATATATTTTTTTCTTATCACTTTCACTCTAAAACATTCATTAAACTATAACTTTGGTATATTCAAATTATTTTCTACTCATCTTTTGAATCAACTATAATATTTTTTTTTAACTTGGTTTACATACTTTGATATCATTGACATGATATGATTAATAATATTCTTCGTTAGTTGCTTGCTGCTCTTTTTTTTTCAATTTCATATTTTCATCTACAAATTCAGAATTAATTACTTTAACTGAACATTCTTATCTGATTGTCGATATTACACTTCTTGTTTTACTCTTAACTTTGTTCCTTTGTGTCATACTTCTTATTCTGATATCTTTCATCGTGTTTTGCTAGTATTTTTATTTTATTGCCCTACTTTTTCTCTTCCTTCGTTTAACTATTTTTGTTTGTAGTTGTAACTCACCAATTAATCAAAGCATCTGGATGGCTACGTCATGAAATTGCAGCAAGTACTCTCTTTCTTCTAATGAGGTTTAAAACGGCATGCATCTGTAATTCGATTCATTTATGCTCGGTTCCAGGTTCCTCTGGCCATACGTTTAACTTTTTATTTAGTCAATTCAATTAATGTCTTGTAAGTGGCCAAATTGCTGCAAGTGCTCGTCTTCGCTAATTGAGTGGAAACGGTGGGTATCTGTAAGTGAACTTAAATTTCAGTTAACCTCATTCATAAATTCTCGTGCATTCTGGATTCCGAATGCCATTGTTCAATTGTTCATCTCCACATCTGTAACGGTCTGTAATAAATAAAATGGCCTTTAATAAATTGTCAACCATAACATCATTCACGACTCTAGGATCATTTACAGTATATTAATTCTGTGTTTTGACGGTATTTTCCGTTCAAAATTGTTTTGTATTCAATCTCGCTGTGAGATTCTAGTGCACAGTTAGTCCAAAGCACTTTGTAGGTACAATATTCTTGTCCACTCTGATCTTGTTTTTCACCGTATTTTTTTTTAATCATTGTCATTAGTATTATTTTTCAACGTGTTAGTTTTTTTTTATGAAATTATTGTATAAATCTGTAATTGTTTTTCAGTCATTTAACCCATATTGTGTGCTGTAATTTCAATCTTTGGCTCTTGTATCCATTCAAAATCGTACTGCAAAATATTTTGCTCTTTTTTGATGAATACATTTGTTTTATTAGCTGAATCATTCAATTACTGCATGCATTACATATAGGTCGAAAGTTTTTGTATCTCTTTGAAATGTTTTCATCACTAATTATATTAGAAAATACTGTTTACTATTATTAACTATATATGTTTTTACCTTTGTTTTCATTTTCTTGAAACTTTATCTAAAGCTTCGCTTTTATGTTTCCATCTCCATATATGCATGTTTTGAAAATTTTGTTCAATCCCTTAGTAATCCCAACTGAAATTTAATATATACTTTTTCTTTACAATTTTCAATTGTCTCTTATCTCCGGGGTCATTATCATTTAGTCAATAATATCCATTCGATTTTTATTCTTATTATTTATTTATATTACTATTCAATTTAATCATCACCATATACATCATTCGTTCCGGGAACGTCTTCCCTTGTCTAACGCGCTCTCTCACAAACATTCCATGTATCCCTCTTATACATTAGCTACAGTTTATCACTTCTTTTTTTTTCACTTCACTAATAGTTTTATTATTCGCTCGCAGTATTCTTTCCATTTTCATAGTCATCTCCTGGAGGAACATCCAAATTTTAATTGTTATTTTAATATGTGTGTCTCTCTATTCTTAATTATAATATAAATATTATGTACATAATAATCGATAAATAAATACTTATTTTGATTATAGGAATCTTTATCTGTACAGACGAATTTGTTCCGCGTACTTGATGATTAATCATTGTATCGCTTTATACGATTGACGTGGATTTTTTCTATTTCTTCCCATTCTGTATTACCACGGTTTGTTCACTAGGAATTTCCATTACTGTGTATGGGCCACGCCACATACCCTGTAATTTCTGTCCTACCCTCATAGGGTTTGATTGCACTAAAACTAAATCTCCCCACATTGGTTGCCATTGATTTGAATTTTTGTCATATTGAACCTTCCGCTTTTCTTTTGATATTTTCAAGTTTTCTCTTGCGTTATAATGAATGTTGCTCAAAATACTCTTCATTTCGCCAACGTAATCATGATAGTCCATTGTGGAATTACATTTTTTGTATATGGATGTAGGAATTTTCGCCTTTCGTCCATACAATAATTCAAATGGGGTGTAGTTTGTTGAAGAGTTAATTGTTGTATTGTATTCAAAGTTGAAGTATGGTATTAATTGGTCCCATGTTCTTTGATTCCCTCCAACAAATTGTCTTAAATAGGTTTTTAACTCTCTGTTTGAACGTTCCACTAAATTCGCCTGTGGATGGTATGCACTGTTGATTTTTTTAATTTTCAAAATTTTACATATGTTTTTCATGAGGTTACTCATGAAGTTCGCACCTTGATCGGTTACTATTTCTTTTGGACACCCGAATTTACAGATCACATTTTCGACAAAAGTTCTTGCTACTGTTTGTGCTTCCTGATTTTCCATACATGCGACAATTAAATATCTGGTTAAGTCATCTTGAACGACTAATCCGTATTTATTACCCCATTCCGATTCGGGTAAAACAACGATATTCATAAATAATTTTTCAAACGGCTCTGTAGCTGTTGTAGTAATTTTCATTGGAATTTTGTTGGACTTGCAAATTTTGTTTTTCTGACACGAATCGCATTTTCTTACATAATCTTCAATGTCTCGTCTCATATTTTTCCATGTAAAAAGAGACCCAACTCTCTTTCGCATACGTTTTGCTCCTACATGTCCACCTAGGGGTGCGTCATGAAATTCTCGTAAAATTGTTTCGATTTCTTCACCCTCTATTTGAATACGTTCAGAGTCTGCATTGTACAAAGAAATTTTCTTATCAAATTTCAATGATATGAATTGTATCATTTGTAATACTTCAAACTGTTTTATTTTGCGAAATGATAATATATGGACATGTTTTGCTTGCTTTAGATAGTCAGGACCTTTCATAAAGCTCCTATTGAGTTTCTTTAGGAAACTTTTACCATTGAGCAAAGAGTTATTTTTCCCCTCGATAATCAATCCTGCAATCTTTTCGTTTGGTATATTTATAATTCCATTTTTGTCATAATCCTTCAATCCATGTGGTAAATTACACAGAGTTGAAATTTCCTTGTAGGCTGATCTACTATTTAATATAACTAATGTAGCATCTGCTGAGTCATTAGTTAATTTCCCTGAAATCAAAAGTTCATCTGTGTTTACTAATGATTGCTCTACGCTTGCTTTAAAATCATTGTATAAGTTGTGGTTATCATCTTTCTTTGTGGTGTTTCCATTGTCACTTATATCCATGTTAACTAATTCATTAAAAACTGAGTTCCTTTGAGGTTGGTCAGTTCTCAAATATTGGTCAGTGGAATCGCTTGATCGCTTGTTGTTTATTTCTGTTTGGGTTGTCTGCCTCTGCATTCTTTGCTGCTGTCGCGTAACGACTGCAACTACCTGCTCTTGTTCTACCGACGTATGTTGTTGATTCTTAATGTTTACGTTACCTTTTTACAATTACAACGTTGTAACCTTGATTGCCCCTGACAATAACTTGTTGGTTGAATCTGGTTGACGTTTTTGTTTTCCTTCGTGCATGGTAGCCTTGACAAAAAGTCTGCAACAATGTTCTCTTTCCCTTGTTTGTAGCGTATATCACATTTAAGACCTTGCAGCTTAAGTCGCAGTCTTGTTAATGTGGGTGACGTTTCCTTTAACCGCCAAATTGAAATTAAAGGCCTGTGATCTGTGTAAACAATGAATTTTTGATCAAATATAAAATGTCTAAAATAGTCAACCGCCCAAACGATCGCTAATAATTCTTTCTCGATTGTGTGGTATCTACTTTCTATACCTATTAATGCCCTGCTCGCAAAGGCGATCGGTCTATCGACAGTTTTCTCATTAGATAACACCGCTCCTATCGCGTAATTGCTAGCATCTGTGGTGATGACAAATGTATCCTCATAATAAGGCCTTACTAACAAAGGTTCAGATATGAGGCATGTTTTAAGCATTTCGAAAGCTTCCTCACATTCACGTGTCCATACAAATTTTACATTCTTCTTCAATAAATCGTTCAAAGGTTTCCTGTACTTTGCAATGTTGGGAATGAATTTTCCGTAAAAATTAATTGTACCTAAAAATGATCTAACAGCTTTCACTGTAGATGGACTTTTCATCAATTGTATACTTTCTACATTTTCTTTGGTTGGTATTAACCATTTTGATTTATTATATGACCAAGATATTTGATTTCTGTTTTCAAAATTTTGCATTTTACCGGCTCCAATTTTAAATTATGTCTGCGTAGTCCTTGCAACACTTTATATAAGTTTTCATTATGTTCTTCGATTGTTCTTCCTGAAATGATGACATCATCCAGATAAACAACGGCTCGAACATCTCCGATTTCGTATAGTACCGTATTCATTAATTTTTGAAAAGTCGATGGGCTATTCCTTAATCCCATAGGCATTCTTGTAAATTCAAAGTGTCCTTTTGGGGTTGAGAAGGCTGTTTTAGCGGCATCTTTTGGATCGATTGGGATTTGATAAAATCCCGACTTTAAATCCAATGTTGAAAAATATACACTATCTCCAAGATTATCCATGATTTCATTGATGAGTGGAATTGGATATACAAAAGGCTTAGTTATTAAATTTAAAGCCCTAAAGTCCACTACAATTCGATATTTCTTATTTCCAGCTGCATCCAAGTCCCTTTTTGGTATACACAAGACTGGTGCATTCCACGGGCTTTTACTTGGTCTGATGATACCTTGCCTATACATTTCTTCGATTTCTTCATTAATTTGCTTTTTTGTTGCTTCTGGGAATCTGTATTGCCGTTTATTAATGGGTACGTTCGTTGAAGTTTCTATTTCGTGCACTGCCGCATCTGTGTGGGTCAGTTTATCACCCTCAAGAAAAAACACATCACTAAAATTACTTAAAATTGATTCAATTGATTCTAAAGCGCTTCGTGATAAATGATCAAGTTCGATCTGTTCGAAGATTTTATTATATCGTTCGTGTCCTTGAAGCATTTTAATATTTTGGTATTTGACAACATCGTAGTCTATGTCAGCATTTAAGTCCAACATTTCTCTGTCGTCATATTCACTTCCTTCTTCATTATATTCTTCATGATAAAAATCATTTTCCAACGGGACATCTATTTCCATTCCATTGAATGTATGGACTTGTGTAAAATCTTTACACTCGTCTTCTTTATAGTTTTTCTTGCAAGTGTCGAGCTCAAAAATAGCATATTCAAAATTTCTTCCAATTTGTGCTACATGTTTTTGAAGGAACTCTCCTCCGAGTATACATGCTACTAATAAATGTGTCATTAAATGAAATTTTGCTGGGAATACTATGTTTTCTATGATTAAACCTATATTAACTGATCCCATTGTTTTTGTATTTCCTCCAATTCCCGCTATTGTTATAGTATCATTTGTATTTACTTGGTCTATTCTTAGCGATTTGACTGCTTCATATCTGAGCAGATTTACTGATGAACCTGTATCGAGCAAACATCTCAGCCTATATGCGGGGTTATTAGATGTAGGTATCTCGACAAAAAATAAGTTATCTCTAGAATAGATTTTTTTAAGTGCTATTTTATTTGATATTATATTATAAAGGGGTGATTCGCTGTTATTATATTGCTTATTTTTATTTTGTTTCCCCATTATTGCATGAAAATTAAATTCTATTTCATGACTATTTTTACTTGAGAGCTCCTTATTTCTCTCAATTATATTTTCATCCGCTGTGATTCCTACCATGTCCTTTTTAAAAACGTATGGTTCAATTTCCACATATTGTAGTGGTAAGCGTGATTACCTCTCATCCCAACAGGCCTGGGTTCAATCCCAGTCGGCGCCGCCGGGATGTTCTGAGGCATAACATCTCTGATCACGCCTTCCTTCGGATGGGAAGTAAAGCCGTTGGTCCCCGGTTCATGAGTTGATGGGTCGATAGGTAGGGTTCAGGTGTGGGAGCTGCCTTCCTGGCACGTCGGTAGCATTGGTGCTCAGCACGGAAAACAAGATCGACGGAAAAAAACAAACCAAAGGAAAAAAAAAAAAATTCCACATATCGTTTAATGTCTTTCACACTACTTTCTCTATGTATATAATCAATATATTTTTTATTTATAGGATGAGAGAAGCTTTTGAAGATTGCAAATCTGAAGCTCCCACCTATACTTTCGATATGATCTCTTGCGAATGCTGTGCCTATCGTGGCTGGTACAGCTAAATTATGAACTAAGTTTAATTTTATTGGTATGTTACTTCTGCCTATTTTTAAATTGACCCAAATGTCTCCAAATGATTCTTCTTCTTCTCCGTCTATCTCTGTATATGCCACACTAAGTGGGTTTATCAGTTTTGCTCCCACTTTCAATGCTATACTTTTGTGCATAAAATTTTCGGTTTTACTTGTGTTAAAATAGTATCTGCAAAAGAACTCTGGGTTTTCTGCTGTTGACATATACCAGTAGAAATCTCCGTTATTTCCACCGAACATTGGATATTTATGCTTTGTTGTAATGACTGGGTCAAATTTTATCCCAGCGTGAAAACATTGGGAATCTGTAACATGTGTCTTTCCAGAATTCCCGAATTTTAGTTTTTTATGGCTTGTGTTGAAATTATCTCTGATACTTAAATTATCTCTGCGGTTTTCGTTTTGTATCTATTGCTGTATTCACCTTGGTAATTTCTGTTGTAGTTTCCGTTATCATTCCTGTTGTAATTGTCTGACCTATTCGGTGAATTATTGTTATTCATATTTCTGCTAAAACTATTATTTTCTTGGTATTCGTAAATCGTGCCCCTGTAACCATTTTGATTTCCATTAAACGGCCTTTGATTAGACCTAACGAAATTATTCGGAAAATCTCTATGAGGTCTGAATTCTTTATCAAACGAATTGTTTTGTTGATGTTTTCGTTGATACCGGTTAAAATATTTGGGTTGATTAACATGATTATCCCAATTATTTCGGTTCCTTTGTGATTTTGATTTTTCAGCGATGTGAATACACTGAAGTCTTTTTTCGATATCCTCAATTTGTTTTTCGTAGATACACTCTTCCTGTAAACATGTGACTAGTTCATTGAAGGTGTTATTTTTCTGTGATTTTGCCATATTTTTCAAGTTCCTATTTTTCAAACCTCCCAAAAAATGTATCCTCAAATTCCGTAGTGCATATGACTCTCTGTCTTTGGCATTATTTTCTTCATATTCATCCACGTGTTCTTTTAATGTTAATGCCCTATCTTTGTAATCTTGAAAGGATTCGTTTGGTCCTTGCTCCAAAGTTTCGATTTTCTGAAAAATTTCTTCCAGTTTAACATTTGTCCCAAATTCTCTTTCGAGATTGGTTCTCATTTCGGGCCATGTTTCCGCATAAATGCGTTTGAAATACCCTGATGCTGGATCTTTCAATTTCATCAAAATTACCTGAATTAAAGGTTCATGCGATTCTTCTACTGGAAATTTCTTAGCGAAGAAATCACACTGGTATAGAAACGATGGTAATTCTGAGGCCGCGCCTCTGAACTCTGGAATACATTGAATAGCTCTTTCAGTTGGGAACTCTGCCATTTTTTGTTTGTTTTTCGAAGCAAACGAGTAAAAATGCGACTGTTTCTCAGTCCCTTATCAAATTATGGATATTGCTATTATCTTGCCTTTTCGCGAATTTAATTGGATCAAAAACGCTTTCCGCATAAATTCAAGACAAAAAAAAATTCATGTTTTGTGCTTTGTTAATTAAATTTGCCTGTTGGCCTTTTAAATTTGTTTAAATTAATTTAACATTCCCTTAAAGTGGTTGATTAAGCATTAAGCATCTTGCAAGAAATGTTGCTTACAAAGATGAAATGTACACTATTAATAATATTGTACGCGTAAAATATCTATAATACGGTAATGTATCAGAACTTTACACAATTTTTTATTTATTTTTTTTTAACTGTGTACTCACCCTATCAGGAGCAGAATCAGGGTTGTTCCTTGTTGAGTCTGCGATGAAGTTCCCAGATGAAGTCCCCATATCTTTATAGTTGACCAGATGTGCACCAATGTGCTGTACTCTTTATTAATCACTAGTTCACTTTTTCCTTTTTTTGTAATTTAATCAAAGTCACTTTTTGGTTTTTTAACACTTACTGATTTTAGCCAGTCAAAATTTTGGCGTTCCAACACTTGAAAATAGCGGTTTAGTTTCCGCTGTCACCAGATGAAGCGCCCATACTCCGTTGCGCATCCATGTTTCACTCCCGTGTTGAAGTGCCCAACGTAGAGCAACAACTCGCGTGGTCTTTCTTTCTCCGTAAAATGAAAGACAGTGCAATTCCATTTCTACTGTATGGAAAAAGCTCTTTGATGAATCAGTTATCCTGAGGTTGGAACTGTGCTCGTCCGCACCTAGCAAACCTCGGATAATAAACTCATCAGAACAACTGCCCCGATTCTTTATTCTTCGAAACCTTTTATACATGAATTTGTTACTTAAACTCTACACAATAGTTTTTCTCCAGTATGTACATATAAAGCGAGACAGATAGCTTTTCTCTTGGAAAGTCGGTGTCTGTTTTTTTAACAAGAATTAATGCTCCTCGCGGTAGGAACGGCTATGTAGGATGCTTACTCATCAATGTTCACTTTGACCTTTCGCGAAGCACCTAGTTAAGCCAGCGCGCATCGCTGACGACGCGGTAGCAACTGTTTATAAACAACTTACCCTGGAAATGTGTGACATTGTCACTGCTGCTGTTAAGTTGTGTATTTTTTCGTACCGTATGGGGGTCTATTACTGGTTAATTTCTTATTCAGATTGATATTGGAATTTGAGGCTTTTGCATTCTTTCGATAGCCGGCTATCGAGAGATTAAATAAAAAAGCAAATAAACAATACATCCTTTTGGTTGTATCGCCAACATGTGGTGAATCCTAACCGAATACCCTACCCAACCCTCCAGCTCCGTAGCACTTATGAGGGTGTCGCTAAGTCGGTGGCCTATCGTTTATTAAGTACTACATCAACATTTCCTTCCCTATACCTAGTTATGGTAAAGATGGGCGTGGCCGGGAATAGCGATAGTCATGCTTCTGTTACTCTTGTTTAGATTGGAACTAATATTTGCTCCCCAGCATTATTCCTGAAAGTAGTCTAACTGAGAACTTCAGAAGAGACGTGAGTGTCACTAGTATCCAATCTACGAAGTATATCATAACAACGATAACGCTAACGCTAACAATGTCATAACAACTTTAGTTAGGTAGTATACGACCATCATCGAGACAACATACAAAAATTCATAAAGATGGCGGTACCAAAAAAATTAGGACGTGTTATGATATAAGTATGTTCTAGACTTTTACCGAAGACAACAAATCAAGAAGACTGACAACTCTTTCATTTTCTCATACAAACGTTATGAGACAGGTATAATCGCGTAATCTGCCGCTCAAAGGTAAATGCTTCGAACGAATTTTATAGCAAAGATTACATCCTCAGACGAAGAGTTTGTGTATTTGCTCATTTTTCTATGCGTTGCTTCCACCTTCACTCAAGCGCAGCGCTACTGTATCTGTCGCTTGGATTCTGGCAAAGTTGCCAGTCTTCTTGATTTGTTGTCTTCGCTTTTACTCAGGGGACAACAGGAAAGTCAAATATGACTCAGTCCTAGAAAGTTGTGTTGTTCTTATTATCAGGAAAGACCAATAATATTTTTAAATTGAATAAAATAACAATAAAGTATGATTAAAATCATCGAATTGAGAGTGTTTTCATTCTTTTAGGTTGTTAAAATAATTACTTTATGGAAATCTCAACATACTATGGTTTTTACAGTGAATTTACATGAATTCTAGATTTTAGGGGGGTACCCAATTTAAAAAAAATCACCCAGACGAGGGATAAGACAACGACATATTGTTTTTAAATGTTCTAAAAAGATGTTTCTCAAGTCATTTTCTACAAAAAAAACTCTTGGACGGCAATGTCGTAACCTGCTTTAGTTAGGCAGTATACAACCGACATCAGGACAACATTCTAAAATTCATAAAGAACGCGGTACCAAAAAATTAGGACGTGTTAGGGTATAGGTATGTTCAGGACTTTTAGTCAGGAGTTCACAAGAAAGTCAAATATGGTCAACTTTCTCAGTCCTAGAAAAAAAAAGTTCAGATTTGTTGCTCAGTGAATTTGTCCAGAATAGATCAGACACGAACCAATTCATAACTTTAGCACGCGGGTTCATGGTTAACTATTTCCCGCGAACACGGAACCAGATGACAATGCTTCTCAAACGTAACTAGTTTGGAATGAAAAACAATATTCTATTATTGATTAATTGATCTTTGTTGGTTAAATTGCACCAAGAAATGTGCAAAATATTGCGATATATTCAATTATTATTGTGCACGTAATTTAATCAAAAATAAAAGTCATGTGAAATGCTAGCTTCTAGCAAGGGTTGCAAGATAATTTAGGAAGAAATCCCTGCTGCCAATTAGAAAAGACGCTTTTGTTTATTGAAACATATTGAATACGTCAAAAATGAAGCGTATTCAAAATGGCCGAATTCCAGCACAAATTTGAACGAACAATTTAATGCAAATAATAATAATAATAATAATAATAATAATAATAATAATAATAATAATAATAATAATAATAATAATAATAATAATAATAATAATAATAATAATAATAATTTAATTTTTTTTTTTTTTTTTTTTTTTTTTTTTGTATTTATTTAAGACATTTTACATCCGCAGATGCATTCATGTCTGTTTCAGTTAAGTGTAATGATGTGTGGGTGTGAGTGTAAGTGTTTATGGTTAATTGCACTTAGCTTTGTTTCGTCTCCTTCTGGTTCTTCGTTGATCATTACATTTCATCTCTTTCACTTCTGCTTCTCAATTAATTTCACTTTTACTTCTTCTATCTTTTCTTCATCATCTTGTTCGTAGCCTTCGTCCGTTTCTTGTTATTCGCCATGATGATATTTCGTTGACGGGTCTCTTTCATTTTGCTGAATCGGTTGCGGCATCTTCCCATATCTGATCATGTGTTGCTTGTTGGTATTCTTCTTCATTCACTTTTAATCTATCTTCTTCTTTCTTCTCACCATACTTCAAATTATTTTCTTTACTTCTTCACCAGCTTCTTCTTCAATTCCATTGTTTTGATTTCCTCTTCCCCATCTTCAAGATTTCTCCAATTTTCCATCGGTGTCGCCTTCTTCATTTTACTATTTTCCGCTTTATCTTCTTGATCTTCTTCGTCTTTTTCCGCTTCATTTTCCGCTGCGCTTTTACTTCATCATAATTTTTCTTTTGATCTACTTCTTCTTGTTATTCTTCTTCCATCCCCTATCCGCTTTGTATTCTTGATGACCTTCACCTTCTTTACATGACCGTATGAATTTTGTCCAGCTCATCTTCTTTGATCTTCATCCAGTTACAAGTTTGCCTTCATCATATTCTTCCTTCCTTCCTTGCTCGGTTAACTGTTTCACCTTCTTGCCTCTACACCGGGTTTCGGCTGCTCCATCTTCTTCACATTCTTCCTTCCTTCCTTGCTTCGTTAACTGCTTCACCTTCTTGTCGCTACACTGGGCTTCGGCTGCTCCATCTTCTTCACATTCTTTCTTCCTTGTTTGCTCCGTTATCTGCTTAACCTTCATTGCCGTTACACCGGGTTTCGGCTGTTCCTTCTTCTTTTCTCTGTATTCTTCAAATTTTTCGGTAAAGTCCAGTTTGGCGTAGAAAATTCAGCATATTTGTGGTTTGCTCCTCAGAGTTTCCTAGCGCATCTCGTAAGCTTGTTGTATCAATGTTGTTCTCTTGTCGTCGCCTTTCATAGTTTTTACACTGCAAAATCACGTGTCGCACGTCTAAAACTGTTCCACAACAACTGGGCGGGGCTTCTTTCTTCAGTAAGAACGTATGGGTTAGCCGCGTGTGACCAATTCTCAGTCGTGTAAGCACACGCTGGTCGAAAGTGCTTCCCCGTTCCGTCCACTTGTGCGTGTCGTCTTTGACTTCTCTAAGTTTGGAATCTCTGGTCGCGAACCATTGGTCGTTCCAACGTTGGCGAATGTTTTGCATCACCATTCTCAGCGCATCATCGCCTGGGATTGGTACATCAATGGGAGGTTGTGTTCTTGCCATGTTTGCCAATCGATCAGCTTCGTTGTTTCCGTGGATGCCAGCGTGTCCAGGTATCCAGCAGAAACGGACGGATTTGTTTCGTGATATTTGCTCCACTTCCTGAATCCACGGGTGCTTAGATGTTCCAGCTTCTAAGGCGTGGAGACAACTTGCAGAGTCCGTTAGAATGACTAACTCGTTCGAAATATTCGGAATGGAAACAGCCATCTTAATGGCGTACGCCTCTGCAGAAAAAACGCTGCATTCCTTTGGGAGGCTGTACTTTCCCGCTAAACCATTGTTATGGAATGCGGCACCTACAGTGTTGTCATGTTTCGATCCATCGGTGTAGACGACGGTTGATCGATGGAAGCGGGTCGACAGCAGTTGTTGCACTACCGGGCGGACTTTCTCTGGAGGATCGCCGGCTCGTATGCATTTTTTGACGTCCCACAGGATTGAAGGTTTTCGTGTGTGCCACGGACGATCGGTCTGCCGTACAAGTTGACCGACAGTGGGGAGCGCTGAGTTTGTCAGTTCATTGAGGCGATCCGATGCTCGTCGAATGAGAGGGAGGCTGTTGTTGTTCTGATTCTTTGCTAGTATCCGAATTGCAATTCGCGCGATGGATTGTGCTGCTAGCAGTTCGAACGGTAAGGTGCCCGCTTCAGCCATGATCGATTGTATCG
>NW_027041233.1:130000-162500 GCF_037179485.1 Ochlerotatus camptorhynchus
TTTACAAAGAAGATGGCGGAAAACAAGATTTTCTTTACTAACAAAAATTAGAACATATAATCAGTTGGAGTTTAGAAGGCCAGACATTTTAATATTTTTTAAGAGAAATAAGCGAGTATTTTTTGTAGGTAAACCTTTTATTTATAACCATGCTGTGAGCTCACCGTTGCGGCCGATTGTTGATCTGCTCTGGAACATCTGTAAGTGGCTGGGACTTCGTTGATCTCCGGAACTCTTCTTCACGAAATCATTATTATTCTTCTTCTACTTCTTCTTCGTCTTCGGGGTACTTCTAAGCTTCACTGTTCCCACTCTTGACAAGGGAATCACTAGCGTGACGGTAAGGCTCTCATATCGTGGGCCAGAGTTCCGTGTCCGGGGTGTGGTACCGTTCGTGTATACACTGTTCTTCTTAAGTGGTCATCAAGCAAGCTGCACCACCATTTGTGAGACGGACAGTCACAGTCTTTACGCAATACCACTATTTTCACTGTCCGCTCGACCACTGTACATTGTTCACTTCAACTGCAGTTTTTTTAAATGTTCACCACTAGCTCGCTTGATCTATTCGCACGTTAACGGTCAATGCGGTATAACGCGGTTAAGACTAACGTCTTATATTTGGGGTGCACTTTCTTAGCCGTTCGTGGTGATTTCCACAATTGACCCGTACTAATTAATGTTTTTAAAGCTTATAAGTTGTGTGGTATTATCGCTGTTTTTTAACACTTTAATTTGTAAGTTTTAAGATTTAGATTTTCAATTTTAATCTATACTTAAGCGCAAACTTACGCGGAACTACTACGGTTAGTTTTTAACGTACTAACTCGCACAACCGTCACTTGTCTTCACTCCGCCGGACAAATAAAATACAAAAGAGGCCTGACTCTATTCGACCGCCCATTTTTATAGCAGTCGATGAGTCAGCGCAATTGAAGCGACCCCATCATGATTATCATCACAACACACACAAAGATGACGACGATGACGATGAATCCCGATGATGAACGAATGATGACAGGAGCGATGACGGAACGATGACAGAACGATGACAGGCGTGATGTAAAGCCCTACAGTAAAAGTATGCACCGCTTTGCTCGATTGGAACAGCTTTTTTCAGTTTTGTGGTGACAGTCGTCCATACTTTTACTGTAGGGCTTTAGCGTGATGACGGTACGAAAACTTACACACTAAAATGGTTTCGGTTGGTATCATAAACAAACTACTCATTTACTCCGACAAAGTGGCTGCATGCATAGCCTAAACAAATTCAAAATCCATAACACTTGCTTCCGCAAATAAATAAAAAAAATATGAAAAATAATGAATAAATAAATAAATAAATAAATAAGTAAATAAATAAGTAAATAAATAAATAAATAAATAAATAAATAAATAAATCAATAAATAAGTAGATAAATAAATCAATAAATAAATAAATTAAAAATCTAATATTTACAGCCGGAGTAACAACAAAAATCAAAACAAATATTTTGATACACGGGATACCAACCAGGAAGTCTACAATTAACTGTTTTTTTTCAGAGGTCAGAGGGACCTCCATCTAAGCCTCTGGTAGCTGGTCTAGCCACGGTCACCGTCTGAGGTGGGCATTACATGTGCCGTCTTTTAAATGTACAGTTAATTATACACACCTTTAAACTACAAAATGAAAAATAAACGTCACTCAAACACTATACAAAGCGGAGACAGACATTTATTTGACATTCGAGCACCAGGGAAATCTTAGACGACACAAAACATTAAGATTTACAATTTTTCAGTGTGTCTAAACCTCCAACTGGCCTTTCCACCAAACAATTAATTGTGACCCGAAAGTCGTCGGTCACACATTATAGCATTCTGAAAACTTTGTAACGTCAGGCTTGAATGTAGTGTAGTGTTTACAGTAATGTCAAATATGTTTTTTTAACTTCATTTTCAGAGTCACTAGAAGCACCCAGTTTACAATCGATCAGAAGTACTGACAGTGTGCCTACTACAAACGATGATGAAATCATTCAGCAACTCAAGGAAAAGTTTCTAGAAACTCATGATAATAATGAGAAGTATCGCATTCTCACGACTTTACCTAGAAGCTGGTCAGCATATAAAATAACGAAGGAATTCGGTGTTTCTCAATATATGTCGGATCGGACCAAAACACTACAGGAGGACAAGGGGATAATGACGACACCAGGAAGCAGAAGAAACTTTATCACTCGTGCGTGATTTCTATACCAGTGACGAAATAAGCCGAGCTCGTCCAGGGAAACGCGACTATGTTATTACAAAATATGTTGATGGTAAGGTTTATATACAACGAAGATTAGTATTGTGTAATTTGCAAGAAGTTTATGCCATTTTCAAGGATCAATATCCCGCAACTAAAAAAAGGTTTTCAATGTTTGCAAGTAACCGCCCTAAGCATTGCATTCTGGCAGGAACGAGTGGCACACATACTGTTTGTGTGTGTGTTGACCACCAAAATGTTAAATTAATGTTTAAAAATCTTCAAGATAGAAAGTCACTTCCAGCTGATGTGAAATCATACCCAAGCATGGGAAAATTCATTCACTCGCGTGAGCACCACAGAATCAAAATAGCCATCATCACCTACAAACAGATTGCCGAACGAGTGTAAATTATTCCAACCAAATGAATCTGCAGGTCGACTCAGAACTGACAGCAATAGAAGGAAAGAAGAATAAACTGAAAGGCAGCCGAATAATTTTCTCTACTGAGGGAGGACCAGATTGAATGCGTTAAATCCGAAAGCTAACGATTTAAATAGCCGAGTCAGATAGTTTTTGGCTCACTGATTTAAATCATTTGAATTGGCCACAGCAACCTATGGTATTTGCTTGACGCTTATATTTATCTGTTACAGTATAACCTTTTTCTCCGTATTAATAGCAATTTAAATGTTTCGATGTATGTTTAAAGCTAGAAAATAAAAAGTGATTCTTTCTGCAAAATTCTGATTCATCTCACTCAGCAGAATGCAATCGTAAAAGGTTCAGCATAGAAACAATAATAAGAGAGGAATGATCCCCACTACTACACTCAGAATCATTCATGTTACGCTCAGCTGTCTGTTTTGCTCAATTCTGCGTTCATCGAAGAAAATAGAAGCAAAGCGAATACGAACTAAATCAGTGCGGCTCGTTGCATGCATGTATGCATGTGAGTGAGTAGTAAATGCAAAATGAAACGATTTTTTTCATACCATGACTTGTTTTTTTAAATTATTTGCACCAACCCCACAGAACAGTAATGGTTATAAATGTGTGAAAATTGCCCAGGTATACAAAATTTGACTTCAGAAATGGTTACTATCCTGACCGATGGAAATGTGGAATCCTTAAAATTTAAACAATGGCGTCAAGCTGACCGTTGTATCATGGATTTAGTGGAGTTGGAAACACAAGAGTTCATAGACATGTTTTTGGAAAAGTTATCCGATTTATCACCACATAATTTCATAGCTGAACAACAAGGTAAGTACTTAAAATATGTCAAAAATACTTGATTTTTCTGAAAACTTTTTTTTATAGCTCTTTATTTGTTTCAAATTCAAAATAAATTACATTTCATTTTAATTTAGGTGCTCCAGTTACTACAGTAACTTAGCAGCCTTAATTGCTATGATATATATCTAAGTATTTTAACATTGTTCCTGTCTTGGCAATTCAGTATTTTAAACAGGTTTTTTAAACCTGCATGTCAGTATAACAATTTACATCTTAAAACTAAAAACTAAGACTAAATCTAATCTAAGTATAAAGAGAATTAATCGTTGCAATTGAGGATTGCAACGATTTTTGCCTGAAATTATTAATTATTTTGTTGGACATTTGTTCCAAAGTCTCAACATTCGAAATTCTATGTACCTCAGTAGTACTGTACCAGGAAGGCAACTTCAAAATCATCTTCAGAACTTTGTTCTGAATCCTTTGATGTGCTTTTTTCCTGGTAGTGCAACAACAAGACCATATTGGCACAGCGTAAAGCATGGCCGGTCTAAAAACTTGTTTAAATATTAGAAGTTTATTCGTCAGGAAAAGTTTGGATTTCCTGTTTATAAGAGGATACAAACATTTTATATATTTGTTACATTTGGCTTGAATGCCCTCAATGTGATCTTTAAAAGTTAATTTTTGGTCAAGTATTAATCCAAGATATTTCACTTGGTTTGACCAGGAAATTGGAACTCCGTTCATAGTGACTATGTGACTACTACTAGGTTTCAAAAAGGAAGCTCTAGGCTTATGTGGAAATATTATAAGTTGAGTTTTGGAAGCGTTGGGAGAAATCTTCCATTTTTTTAAATAAGTAGAGAAAATATCTAAGCTTTTCTGCAGTCTGCTGCAAATAACACGAAGACTTCTTCCTTTAGCGGAAATGCCTGTGTCATCAGCGAACAAAGATTTGTGGCAACCCTGAGGCAAATCAGGGAGGTCCGAAGTGAAAATGTTATAAATATAGGCCCAAGAATGCTACCCTGAGGAACTCCTGCTCTAACAGGTAGTCGATTAGATTTGGAATTTTTATAATTTACCTGCAGAACACATTTTCAGTTTAACAATCAAACCTTCATGCCAAGCACTGTTGAATGCTTTTTCTATGTCTAAAAGAGCAACTACAGTTGAGTGGTCTTCAGATTTGCTTGAACGAATTAAATTGGTAACTCTTAAGAGTTGATGAGTAGTTGAATGCCCATGGCGAAATCCAAACTGCTCATCTGCAAAAATTGAGTTCGTATTGATGTGAACCATCATTATATTTAAAATTATCTTTTCAAAAAGTTTACTTATTGAAGAAAGCAAACTTATTGGACGGTAGTTAGAAGCTTCAGCTGGATTTTTATCCGGCTTCAAAATTGGAACAACTATTGCATTTTTCCATTTATCAGGAAAGTATGCCAAATGGAAACATTTCTTAAATAATTTTACCAAGAAAGACAAGGTACTCTCTGGGGGTTTTTTATGAGGATATAGAAAATTACATCATCACCTGGAGCTTTCATATTTTGAAACTTTTTAGTTATAGACCTTACTTCGTCTAAATCAGTCCCCCAGGAATCATCAAAAATATTTTCCCGAGAGAAAATATTCAGATAATTCCGAGCAACCTGATTCTCAATAGGACTAGTAAGACCCAAACTAAAATTATGGGAACTCTTGAATTGCTTAGCAAGTTTCTGAGCTTTTCCAAATTAGTGATCAAAATTTTACCACCTTCTTTAAGCGCTGGAATAGGCTTTTGAGGTTTTTTCAAAATTTTTGTGAGTTTCCAAAAGGGTTTGGAACTCGGGTCTAATTTAAAAACATTATTTTCAAAAGTTTTGTTCCTCAGGGCAGAGAATCGTTTTTTAATTTGTTTTTGTAAATCCCGCCGGATAACTTTCATGGCAGGATTGCGTGTTCTTTGATATTGACTCCTACGGACATTTTTAAAACGGATCAAGAGCTGAAGATCATCGTCTATTTTAATTGAATCTAATTTAACCTCGCATTTCGGAACTGAGGCAGCTCTTGCTTCAAATATAGAAGTAGTCAGAGAACGAACCACCTTTGCGTTCGGACGCGCTTTAGCAGCGCTCTTGTATATACTTTTAAATAACAAATAAAATAACAAACAATTTTTTATCATATTTTAAAAACTGACCCGCGCGAACTCCGTGTTTATTTTAAACGTTTTTTTTTTATCATCCGACGCGAGTACAATGAAGTGCGGAATAGTGAATTGCGTGCAAAAAGACAATCGCTTTCTATGGCGCTGCCATGGCACCTGCAACCGGACCTTTCACGCAGGTTGTGTTGGTGCACAGCGAAATCATGAAGACATTCTTCGGACCTTCATGCTGCCTTTGTGCCAAGACTGCCAGGATATGTTCATAAATGAACTTAATCTGAAGGAACTGTCTACAACATTGAATGGCATCAAAGAAAACATTGGCAATACTTTGGAAGCAAATCACAAATTGCTTACTAACTTCAAAAACCTCAGTGCGACGCATGACGCAGTGCTTGAACACATTGAAGAAATGCTTGACAATATTAAGCGTAGCATGTCGACCGTCACCAGCAGCAACAAACTTATTGCTGTTGAAATGAAAAATGTAATTTCATCAATTCTGGACACACCTTCGGCGGACACCTGCACAGCTGTAAAAGCGGCAGCCAAATCAGCGGCAACAGCAGCAGTAGCGGCAATAACAACAACAACAACGCACTCAATCAACCAACTACCTGCAATAATTTCCACACTCAAAAATGAGTTAGCGTACTCTAGCATGTGAAATAAAATATCACATAGAAGAAATGGCAAAATCTCTTTCAACACCAGCCGTCATCATTTCCAAGAATTACACAATTGACGAACCAGCCCACAGCTGGCGAATCTTGGGAAATAAAAAAGTATGGAAGCGTGACTGGACAGAATATGACGCCAAGCAACATTCCCGCCGTCTCCAGGAAAAAAACGAGGAAAAAGCCAGACTTAGGCGCAAAAAACGAGAAAAGAAACCAGGTAACAACCCCCACAACAATACCAACAAAAACAGCGGCAGTAACAACTACACTATTGGCAATTGCAACAATAACAACAACAACAATACCAACAAAAACAGCGGCAGTAACAACTACACTATTGGCAATTGCAACAATAACAACAACAACAACAACAACAACAACAACAACAACAACAACAACAACAACAACAACAACAACAACAACAACAACAACAACAACAACAACAACAACAACAACAACAACAACAACAACAACAACAACAACAACAACAACAACAACAACAACAACAACAACAACAACAACAACGACAACAACAACAACACCAACGACAACAACAACAACAGCAACAACAACAACTACAACAACAACAATAACAACAACAACAGCAATAACAACAACATCAACAACAACAGGACCCAAAGCAGCCATCTCTGCAACAGCACTGCATTACCTTTGGATAAAGAACTTTTGGCTGCTGCACGAATACAATTTTCTCGGTCACCCAAAGAAAGTGGACTAAATTTCATTAATTTCGAAAAATGGGAAACTATTAACCCTTATCGAACTGAAAAACCAACTGAGCGAGAACACCCTCCTCTTCTGAACCCCATGCGTCCGCCAATAGTGAGACTTACTGAACAGTCCGTAACTGGCGACCAACGCTTCCTGAAGGCGCGTCTAAGGGACCCGAAAATTATGGACATTGTTCGGACCTACCTCTCCTTCCTGCATGACCAGCCATCATCAACATGTATTCGCGGAATCACCAAAACCAGTGCTATTCTAATGCTAGCAGCTGAAGGACTACCAAAAGACAGAAATCTCCTGCACGAAATTATCCTGGACGTCCATGAACTTGGAATTACTCGAAACGACGCCTTGGCAGACCTGCAATCCTACCGTACATTCCTGTCCAGTGAACGCACGCAACGGCTACAATCTACAATCTACAATCTGACGCACCTTGAGGAAGACTCATTATTTCTATATAACGATGCTCGGCATGAGACTGAGGTAACTAATAATAACAATGACCATACTTTATCAACCGACGTATTTCCAACAATTTCTTCACACAGACAGAATGCGACTGAAATTTTGATTTATTGTCAAAATTTCAATCGCATGAAAAGCCCAGCTAAAATGAAGGAAATTTATCAACATTTATTATGCTCATCCTTTTCGGTCATTCTGGCAACTGAAACAAGCTGGGACGAAAGCGTAAAAAGTGAAGAAATCTTTGGAAATGCCTTTAATGTATTCAAATACGACAGAAATTTTCATGCAACACAGAAGAAGTCAGGTGGTGGAGTTCTTATAGCTCTTTCGGCCAATTTTAACTCAGAAATTATCTTTACACCAAAATTTACAGAATTTGAGCATATTTGGGTGAAATCACACATAGCCGGTGAAACGCACGTGTTCGCCTCAGTGTATTTTCCACCAGACCATGCTCATAAAAGCACTTATGAAGCCTTCTTCCGAAGTGCTGAACAAATTCTATCTGACCTTCCTCCTGAGGTTAAAGTTCACATATATGGAGACTTTAATCAACGCCATGCTGACTTCATTCTGGACTCTGAAAATTAATGTATCTTACTCCCAGTCGTTGGGGATAATGAAACATTGCAGTTCATTTTTGACAAAACTGCTAATTTAGGACTGAACCAAATTAACCACATCAAAAACCAACAAAATTGCTATTTGGACTTTTTACTAACGAATATTTATGAAGATTTCTGTGTGACCGAATCATTAAATCCACTGTGGAAAAATGAAGCGTTTCACACAGCAATCGAATATTCTTTATTTGTGCATGAAAACCAAAGACCCAAGGACTGCGAATACGAAGAAGTCTTTGAATACAAATTAGCAGACTACGAAAATATAAAATTTAAATTAAACAGTGTCAATTGGCAATTAATTTTAAGGAATGTAGGAAATGTCGAAATTGGTATAGACGTGTTCTACAAAATTTTAACAGAAATAATTTCGGAAGAAATACCTTTGAAGAAAAAAAGACGTAACAGAAACACACAAAATCCAGTCTGGTTTAACAGACAAATAAAAAACTTGAAAAATCGGAAGCAAAAAGCACATAAAATTTATAAAAAACACAATAGTAGTAATAATTTATTAATTTATTTAGATCTATGCGATCAACTGAATTTAGCTATCAGTACTGCATTTGAAGAATATAATGCAAAAACTGAACGTGAAATAAAGTCCTGTCCAAAGAACTTCTTTAATTACGTAAAAATGAAATTAAAATCTGACAATTTTCCTTCAATAATGCATCTAGACGAAAATGTCGGTGATAGCTCGGAAAAAAACTGCAATCTATTTGCAACATTTTTTCAAGAAATCTATACGACATTTTCTGAAGAAGATCGCGACCGCGATTATTTTGCATTTTGTCCAGAATTTTCAAGGGACATTGGCCTCAATAAACTTCAAGTGCAGGATATTTTGCAGGCTTTAAAAAATTTAGACGCCTCAAAAGGTCCTGTACCTCACGGAATTCCTCCAGTTTTTATTAAATGTCTAGCAATGGAACTCACTGCTCCATTGTTCTGGATTTTTAATATGTCCCTGGAATCTGGAACCTTCCCAAAAACTTGGAAAAGCTCATTCCTAGTGCCTATCTTTAAATCTGGCCGAAAATCTGACGTACGTAATTATCGTGGTATAGCCATTATCTCTTGCATTCCTAAACTTTTCGAGGCAATTGTCAACGAAAAATTATTTCTCCAAATCAAAAATAGAATTACTGACATGCAACACGGCTTTTTCAAGGGTCGTTCGACCTCGATCAACTTACTTGAATTTATAGACTATTCATTGAATGCAATGGATAATGGAAACCACGTAGAAGCTCTCTATACAGACTTTAGCAAGGCATTTGACCGCATTGACATACCAATGTTACTCTTTAAACTGCAAAAAATTGGAATTGAGTCAGGGCTCCTAAAATGGCTTGAATCATATTTAACCGCCGACAAATAATTAAATTCAACGGAAAGAAATCGAGCCCAATTCGAGTCACTTCAGGCGTCCCCCAAGGCTCTCATTTGGGACCTCTCCTTTTTATTCTATACGTAAACGACATAGCTTACATTCTCAAAAAACTTAAATTGCTTATTTATGCCGACGACATGAAGCTCTTTTTAGAAATAAGAAATGAAGAAGACATCAATATATTCCGGAATGAAATACACATATTCTACATATGGTGCAAAAAAAGTCTACTAGAATTGAATGTAAAAAAATGTAACTTAATATCATTTAGCAGGAAAAGAACAACTTCAAATATTTCAATTGCACTAGGAAATCAAAATGTAGAAAAATGTGAAAGAGTTAGGGATTTAGGAATTATCTTAGACTCTAAACTAACTTTCATAGACCATTATACAACACAATTATTCACAGGGCAAATAACATGCTAGGCTTTATCAAGCGCTTTTGCTATAACTTTCAGGACCCATACACAATTAAAACACTATATATCGCCTATGTGAGGTCAATACTGGAATATTGCAGCATTGTATGGTCTCCTTTTTCAATCACGCACGAAGAAAGATTAGAATCCGTACAAAAACAATTTCTATTATACGCTCTTCGTAAATTAGGTTGGACATCATTTCCTCTTCCATCATATGAAGCACGCTGCATGCTTATAAACATACAAACATTAAAAGAGCGTCGTGAATATGCAATGGTTTCATTTGTAAACGATATCACTTTTATCAAAATTAAATTTCCATGCACCTACTCGGCAACTCCGAAATCGAAATTTATTTGCCATAAAACATCATCGTACAAATTATGCAAAATATGGGCCATTAAACCGCATGATGGCCTCTTATAATCAATACTGCGAAACCATTGACTTTACAATGTCTCGGCATAAACTAAAACAATATTTTTACTCCATAAGGCATTATAACTCATAAAAAATAGGAAAGCTGACACTGCTTAATTTTTATTAAAGAAAAAATTATACTTTTAACCTTTTGTCCAAAGTTGACGAAATAAATAAATAAATTTAAGAAAACAAAACTGTATTCTAATATGTACTAGTCTACGTTGGTTGACGAAATAAATAAATAAATAAACGAGGAGCGTTTCCTACCTGTCGGTTAGAACGAGATTGTAGGATCGCTTTGCGAGTCTTACATTCCCAAAAATTGGATTTGTGGTTTTCACCACAATTTGACATTTAAATTTCTTAAGATCTTCCTTCACAGGACAGTCGTCCTTTGTGTGAGAGGAATCACCACAATTCATGCATTTAGCTGATATGTAGCAATTTTTAGTTCCGTGACCCCATCCCTGGCACTTACGGCACTGAGTGAGGTTTTGGAAATTTCCTCCAGTCTTCCTGAAGTGTTCCCATTTCACTCGGACATGGAGCATAAGGCTAGCTTTTTCTAAGGCCTTAAGGTTGTTTAGTTCACTAGACTTGAAGTGAACTAAATAAAAATCATTTGAAATCCCGTTGCGCGAATCGCCAGGACGGGATTTCATTTTCATTTTGGTGGTCAACACACACACACACAAACAGTATGTGTGCCACTCGTTCCTGCCAGAATGCAATGCTTAGGGCGGTTACTTGCAAACATTGAAAACCCTATTTTAGATGCGGGATATTGATCCTTGAAAATGGCATAAACTTCTTGCAAATTACACAATACTGATCTTCGTTGTATATAAACCTTACCATCAACATTTTTTGTAATAACATAGACGCGTTTTCCTGGACAGGCTCGGCTTATTTCGTCACTGGTATAGAAATCACGCACGAGTGATAAAGTTTCTTCTGCTAAAGACGCCCTGCTCAGCTTTCTTCCTGGTGTCGTCATTATCCCCTTGTCCCCTGTAGTGTTTTGGTCCGATCCGCCATATATTGAGAAACACCGAATTCCTCCGTTATTTTATATGCTGACCCGAGGGGGAAGACGGCTTTCATTTGAGTACCTCTTTTACTCAAAGTTGCTCAGAGTTACTCTGGTTTGCTCTGGGATCTGATCTAATTTGTGACGAAAGAAAAAATAGTAGGGCATATAGTTTTGGAATCTGACCATGCAAATGTCAGTTCGATAACGAAACGAAAACAATGAATGAAGAAAATAAATGGATGCAATATTTAAATAAGGAAATAATCTCGTTTTCTACCAGTTCATTGAAGTTTTGGCTATTTTCCTAAATTTGCAATGTAAATGAAATTGACCAGGATCTTGCTACCGTAATACTGGGCATCCAGATGCTTAGAACAAGCGAATTGATATTCCCTTCCGGCTACCAGCTCCGGTGGGGACATGTACTTGATGATGAGTCCTGTGAGGGTCTCGGTTGCTAGAACAAAAAATAAAAACGTACAAACTATTCCACCAAACCCCCACATACGCCCCCCCCCCCTTGCCCCATTTATTTTGTATTAAAATAGCAACGTTATTGCGTGATGTTTGTTGAGTTTGAGTGTATTTTATGGCATAGAAAAAACTAACGTTCCTTGGACTGCGCTGTCAAAACAATCGAGATAATAAAATCGTTCATCAGAGAGCAAAAGATTTCCTCAGAGTTACTCTGGATTGCTCTTAATTTCTCACTGTCTTCCCCGTCGTGCTGACCAGCTTCTAGGTAAAGTCGTGAAAATGCGATACTTCTCATTATTATCATGAGTTTCTAGAAACTTTTCCTTGAGTTGCTGAATGATTTTATCATCGTTTGTAGTAGGCACACTGTCAGTACTTCTGATCGATTGTAAACTGGGTGCTGCTTCTAGTGACTCTAAAAATGAAGTTAAAACAATATTGATCGCGCACGGGCAGAACTTCCCTACGTTGTGTGAATAGATGGTGAAAATAAAACATGGCATGCGAACTATTGAATTTATTTGCAATCTTTACAATAGAACGGTAGGCATGATAACACTACGCTTGCGGCACTTGTGTATTGATATGAGTATTTGGGTAGGGTAGTTGCACACGTTTTGTACAAACAAACATATTTGACATTACTGTAAACACTACACTACATTCGAGCCGTTACAAAGTTTTCAGAATGCTATAATGTGACGTCATGCTCGTTTGACTCATGGCTACCAATGTAAATACATTTTTAAATACAATATTCACCTTGGCTGTTGACAGCAGGAACTCTGGATGGTTCAGCGGTGTGCTCTTCGGGTGCGGGTTTATACAGTTTGAGGTAGCAATTTCTGCATATGAAGGAACTGCCATCTAATTTCACTTTTTTCTTCACCGCATGAACTTGAATAGCTTGGGTAAGATTCCTCTTTTAAGGCATTTGAAACCCACAAACAACAACAAAAACACTTAAAATTCATCGTTTATAAATTACTGGCTGTACAATACATCTTTGGATTAACAGAGCTTTTGTTTCTTTACTGATTATTTCACTTCTAAGTTCATCCTTAAATATAACACCATGCATTGTACCTACGAACGAACACCTTACCTACCAAGTTTTCCGTATGATTTTAGCATATGCTCTGTATTCACTTTGAATAAACAAGCTTATAAAAGCAGAAGCACATGCTAAAATCCAATGGAGACGCAGGGTAATCTAGTCGTATTGGAGTAATGAGCGAAATTTCTAAACATGATAATTTCAAAAAATCGTAACTCAAAAACGAAGAAAAATACATTGCTGATTTTTTGATATGTTGTGTGGAAAAGCCTAAATTTTCAAAAAAAAAATATTAAAACGTTTTACGCCCATTGTTTACAAACCATGAAAACCATAAAACCTCCAAAATTTCAAAAATATTATTTATTTTATCTGAAAAGTATTTTTAATAACCTTTCATTTGATATTTTGATCATTCAATTCGTGGTTCAAAAGTTATTATTTGAAAAAATGTAATTTTTGGAAAAAAAATTAATCGAAAAAATCGTGGCGTTGCTAGATCGCTGCTCTTCTCACGCTGCAGCTCCGACATAATCTGCGTGACTGCCCTGCTGACGGCATTCCAAGTGCCCTCCTCTCGACACATTTCAACGACGACATTCTCCACGTTAAGGACGAACATCTCCCTTCACGCTGCCTCGTACCTTGGACAGTCGAAAACCACATGCTCTGGCATTTCATCGACGTTGCCACACTCCGGACAGAGGGGGGACGCTGCTTGTCCTGAAGCAGCCGTGGACAGACAGGAACTGCGTTAGGTGGAAATTGACTTCTCCGAGTTTTGTGTTCACCCAGGTCGAAAGAATCGGTATTAGTCTATGTGTCCATCTACCGTTCTCCGTCATGTTCCACTCCTGTTGCCACTTAGCCAATGACTCCACTCTCACAACTTTCCGTACTCTTCCAGCTTCTCTCCACCTGTAGCACTCGCTGTCCTCCGCCAGGGTGATGCCGATAGGGATCATACCGGCGATAACGCATACTGCTTCCAACGAGATGGTTCTGTACGCACTCACGACTCGCATGGCCATGAGCCGGAACGTACTGCTCAGTTTCCTTTGGTTATGCTTCGTTTCCAGCGCTGAAACCCAGGCTGGACCTCCATATCTCTGTATCGATGATGACACGCTGGCCAGAAGACGCTTCTTGCTACTGCTGGGACCGGCATGATTCTAGCTATCGCGTTGATGGCCTTCGAAGCCTTCTCACAGGCATATTCGACGTGGCTGTTGAAGTTTAGCCGGTCATCAATCATCACTCCCAGGTATTTTAACACACGCTTCGAGGCTATGGTGTGCTCCCCGACGGTGATTTCTGCCCGCTGTACCGCTTTACAGTTACTGACCAATAACACTTCCGTTTTGTGGTGGGCTATCTGCAGCTTCGCTCCTTGCATCCAGTTACCAATCATGTCGATTGCCTTGGTTGACAACACTTCCACCTCTTCCAGCGTCTCGCCTGTTACCGTCAAGACGACGTCGTTCGCAAAGCCAACGATCTCAACTCCTTTGAGAATTTTCAGCGTTAGCACGCCATTGTACATCCCGTTCCAGAGCGTTGGACCAAGAATGGAGCCTTGTGGAACTCCCGCTGTGATCCTAATCGATCTCTGTCCCATGTCTGTCTCGTAGACCAGAACCCGGTTCTGGAATTAACTCCTCAGGATCCTGCACAGGTAGTCAGGGACCCTCATTCTATGCAGTGCTTCGGCGATGGCCTTCCAGCTGGCACTGTTGAACGCATTCTTGACGTCGATCGTAATCACGGCGCAATATAGATCTCCTCTCCGCTTCTGTTTGGACGCCTTCTCAGCTCTCTCGACTACTGTCCGAATTGCATCCACCGTCGATCTCCCTGTCCGGAATCCGAACTGCCTCTCCAACAATCTGTGCTCACTCTCCGTGTATTTCGTCAGCCTGTTTAGGATGATCCTCTCCAAGAGTTTTCCGAGTGTATCCAGCAGGCATATAGGCCTGTACGATGCTGAATCCCCCGGCGGTTTTCCTGGTTTCGGCAGCAACACTAGCTTCTGTATCTTCCACCTGTCAGGGAAGTGACCCTCGTTCAGGCATTTCTGTAACACCATCCTGAACATGTTCGGAGATTACTGGATCGCCGCTTTCAACGCTACGTTGGGGATTCCATCCGGACCGGGAGCTTTCATCACCTTCAATCTTTTCGCCACTGCTACGAGTTCCTCGTTGGTGACTTCAACGTTATCTCCCTCTCCTTCTCCGTATGGTGTAGGTGGCCAGGTTTTTGGGTCGTGCTTCGGGAAAAGTCCTTCCACGATGACTTTCAGCTTCTCTGGGCACATTTCAGCGGGCATCGTTGGACCTCTGATCTTCGCCATCACGACTCGGTATGCGTCGCCTCAGGGGTATCAGCGTCTCGACACAGCTCCTTAAAACAGTTCGACTTGCTTTGCTTAATCTCTCGTTTAAGTGCGGCCCTGGCCACTCGATACACTTCTCTTCGTTCCTCTCTGTCTGCTTCCGTTTTTGCTCTCTGAACACGTCTTCTGGCTCTGAGACAACTAGCGCGGAGAGTGCTAAGTGCGTCGTTCCACCAGTAGACTGGACGCCGTCTGTTATTTGGCTCCAGTTTCTTCGGCATGGTCGTGTCACATGCTCTCACGAACGTTTCTGTCAGCTCGTCCGCATTTAGATCTGCGGGACTCCTGTCCACACGAAGTGCCTCAACAAACAGATCCTTGTCGAAAGCCTTCGTCTTCCTCTTCCGGTCACAAGTTCTCGTCCTCCGTACTGCAACAGTATTCCGTTGGCCGATGTCATATCGTATCGCCTGATGGTCGCTATGGGTATATCACTCCTATCTCCAATCCATGTTTGGCATCAGCGACGGACTGCATAAAGTAACGTCGATAATGGATTCCCGGCCATCTCTGCTAAAAGTGCTGCTGGTGCCTTTATTGGCCAGCATAACTTCCAGTTTTGCCAGAGCTTCCAGCAGACTGTGCCCTCTTGCATTGGAACATCTGCTTCCCCACTCCACTGCCCAAGCATTGAAGTCTCCTCTGATGACTACCGGTCGTCGTCCGATCAGCTCTTCGGTAAGTCCATCCAGCATTTCATGGAACTTCTCCATCGTCCATCTGGGGGGTGCGTAACAACTACATATGATTTTTTTTTTTTAATTCTTTATTAAAGAGATTTTTAGCCTTAGGCTAGTTCATCTCTAAACTACATATGAAGATTCGGTTTATTTTGGCAACCACGAAGCCTTCGTATGAGCTCGCAACCACTTCTTGAATGGGGTATCTGCCCATAACTTGTATAGCAGCCATCTCAGTTCTATCCACCACTCAGTTACCGTTATCGAGAGGGACTCGATACGGTTCCGCAATGATTGCAACGTTGCACTTTGTTTCTGTTGTCGTCTGCCACAACAATTGCTGAGCAATGATTGAGGTTTATTTGGGTTACCTCCATTACTGTTGGCCTGCCATCGCCTTTTTGTATGCTAGGCATTTGAAGCCTCCCGTCGTATGATCGTTACCGTCCTCTTTTTTGCAGAGCATACACCTCGGTTGCTTCGTGCAGTCTCTTGCAATATGGCCTTTCTCTCCGCATTTCCTGCACAGATCAGATCTGTCAGGGCCATTGCAGTTCCTCGCCTGGTGACCGAATCCCATGCACTTGAAGCATCGCTCCAGTTGCTTGGTAACCCGAGGAGTGGCTTTCAGCGAGCACTATGACCAGCCAACTTTGACCTTGGTTATCTATGCAAGCAGGGAGGCCATGCTAGGGTTGACACGGTCCTTCATGGGGGCTGTGTTCAGAGCCAGATCGGTGTGAGTCAGGAATGTTACATCTGAGCCTACTACTCACCAACCACCAATTGGTGACGAGTTTTGAACGTATCCGGAGGCCTGCCAAGGTTTTACCGGGACGAGGGCAGCCGCACTATTAGCCCACTCGCCATTTCAAGAAGATGTCACCCTTCTTTACTCAGGGAGCAGAATAGCACGACTGTCAGCCCTGTAGCGTGGTATCCAATCCATTGTGCCGTGTCGTGTCCATAGTTCCATACCGTGTCCAGTATGCCGTAATAAGGGTCTTACTGGCGTCGATCCTAATGTGCCGGTTGGCACTCCTGCAGGTTGACGAAGCATTTCCTATATCGTCGTGCTATGGTTACCGCGCCAGAGTTCGCGTTGCCCCCCTCTCTTTGCTATTGTCGGAAGGACAACATTGCCCAGGCTACGTGTGTGTTTATGTGCGCGCGCGTGTGTGTGTGTGTGTGTGTGTGTGTGTGTGTGTGTGTGTCTGTGTGTGTGTGTGTGTGTGTGTGTGTGTGTGTGTGTGTGTGCGTGTGTGTATGTGTGTGTGTGTGTGTGTGTGTGTGTGTGTGTGTGTGTGTGTGTGTGTGTGTGTGTGTGTGTGTGTCTGTGTGTGTGTGTGTGTGTGTGTGTGTGTGTGTGTGTGTGTGTGTGTGTGTGTTTTTTTTATTTTTTTTTTTTGGCAAGGAGGAAACCTTCAAAAAGGCCATCGTGCCACCGCTTGACGACTGGGCGCACAGTCGCGGTGACACGGTGTGTGGGATTCTTACCGCACTAAAACCTCCTTAGACGCCTTGCCCTTTTCCCCCGGAACCACTTGTCGTATTACTTCGGAGGGGGCCGTGCATTACGCACCTCACTTTACCTCAGCTAATTGGCGCTTCCAGTTCGCTGATCGTCTCTCCAATTTGTGAGCCATTTATCTCCCAGCGTCACGTTCTACTCGGTTATCCCTGGTGGTGGATACAGCCTACTCTGACGGAGAGTTCTCCCGGCTTCGGCTTTCAGTTCGCACTTGTGTGAGCACATTACTACTTTCTAGTTGGTCTTCCCGCCATTTTCGCTGCAGCGCTGACATGATCTGCGTTACTGCTCTGCTGACGGCGTTAAAGGTGCCCTCCTCTCGACACATTTCTTCGACGACATTCTCCGTGCTAAGGGCGAGCATATCCTCTCGCACATCATCAAATCTAGGACATTCGAAGACCACGTGCTCTGGTGATTCTTCCACATTCCCACTCTCCGGACAGAAGGGTGACGTTGTGTGTCCGAACCGATGCAGGTACTTCCTGAAGCAGCCATGACCAGACAGGAACTGCGTCAAGTGGAAGTTGACTTCTCCATGCTTCCTGTTCACCCAGGTCGAAAGAGTCGGTATTAGCCTGTGTGTCCATCTACCGTTCTCTGCTGCATCCCACTCCTGCTGCCACTTAGCCATCGACTCCGTTCTCACCATTTTTCGTACTCCTCTGGTTTCTCTCGTTATATAGCACTCGTAGTCCTCCGCCAAGGTGATGCCGATTGGGATCATACCGGCGATAACGCATACTGCCTCCATCGAAATGGTTCTGTACGCACTCACGACTCGCATGGCCATGAGCCGGAACGTACTGCTCAATTTCCTTTGGTTCTGCTTCGTTTTCAGCGCTTCAATCCTGGCTGGACCTCCGTACCTTAGTATTGATGAGGAAACACTAGCCAGAAGACGTCTCTTGCTGCTGCTTGGACCAGAATTGTTCGGCATGATTCTGGCTATTGCGTTGATGACCTTCGTCGCCTTCTCGCAAGCATATTCGATGTGGCTATTAAAGTTTAGCCGGTCGTCGATCATCACTCCCAGATACTTAAGCATGCGCTTCGAAGCAATGGTGTGCTCTCCAACGGTAATTTCTGCCCGCTGCACTGCTTTGCAGTTACTGGCCAACATCACTTCTGTTTTGTGGTGGGCTATCTGCAGCTTCGCTCCTTGCATCCAGTTACCAATCGTATCTATCGCCTCAGCCGCCAACATTTCCACTTCTTCCAGCGTCTCACCGGTTACCGTCAAGACGACATCGTCCGCAAAGCCAACGATCTCAACTCCTTTGGGCAGCTTGAGCGTCAGCACGCCATTGTACATTCCGTTCCACAGCGTGGGACCTAGAATGGAGCCTTGGGGAACCCCCTCCGTGATTCTAAGCGATTTCTGCCCCGTGTCTGTCACGTAGACAAGGACCCGGTTCTGGAAATAACTACTTAGAATCCTGCAGAGGTAGCCTGGAACCCTCATTCTATGGAGTGCCTTGGCGATGGCCTCCCAGCTGGCGCTATTGAATGCATTCTTGACATCGATCGTAATCACGGCGCAGTATCGATTTCCTCTCCGCTTCTGTTTGGAAGCTTTCTCGGCTCTGTCAATCACTGTCCGAATTGCATCCACCGTCGATCTCCCTTTCCGGAATCCAAACTGTCTCTCCGACAATCCGTGTTCACTCTCCGTGCATTTCGTCAGCCTGTTCAGGATGATCCTCTCTAAGAGCTTTCCTACAGTATCCAGCAAGCATATTGGCCTATACGATGCAGGATCCCCCGGCGGTTTTCCGGGCTTCGGCAACAGCACAAGCTTTTGTACCTTCCACCTATCAGGGAACTGACCATCGTCCAGACATTTCTGCAGCACCATCCTGAACATGTCCGGGAACGTCTGGATCGCCGCCTTCAACGCCACGTTGGGAATTCCATCCGGGCCGGGAGCTTTATTCGCTTTCAACCCTTTCGCTGCTGCTATGAGTTCCTCGTTGGAGACTTGTTCAACGTTGTCTTCATCTACCTCGCCATATGGTGTAGGTGGCCAGTTCGTTGGGTCATGCTGTGGGAAAAGTCCCTCCACGATGACTTTCAGCTTGTTGTGACACATTTCAACCGGCATCGTTGGGCCTCTGATCTTCGCCATCCCAACTCGGTATGCGTTGCCCCAGGGGTTGGCATCGGCATCGCGGCACAACTCCTTGAAACTATTTGACTTGCTCAGCTTTATCTTTCGTTTCAGTGCAGCCCTGGCCTCTCGGAACACCACCCTGCGCTCCTCTCTGTCTGCTTCTGTTCTTGCTCTCTGAGCACGCCTTCTGGCTAGAAGACAAGTAGCACGGAGGGTGCTAATTTCCTCGTTCCACCAGTAGGCTGGACGCCGCCTGTTCGTTGGCTACAGTTTTCTCGGCATAGTTGTGTCACTTAGAGCTTCGATGAAGAGATCCTTATTGAATGCCTTCGTCTTCCACTTCCGCTCGCTTACTTTCGTCCTCCGCATTTCCACCGGTGTTCGTTCGCCGATACTGTACCGGATCGCCTGATGGTCACTATGGGTGTACTCCTCGCACACTGTCCAGTTCATATTTGCCATTAGCGACGTACTGCAGAAAGTAACGTCGATAATGGATTCCCTACCATCTTTGAGGAAGGTGCTGATGGTTCCTTCGTTGGCCAGACTGACGTTCAACTTTGCCAGAGCTTCCAGCAGGCTATACCCTCTTGCGTTGGTACATCTGCTCCCCCAATCCACTGCCCAAGCATTGAAGTCTCCTGCGATGACGACTGGTCTCCGTCCAATGAGCTCTTCGGTGAGCCCATCTAGCATCTGGTGGAACTGCTCAATTGTCCATCTCGGGGGTGCGTAGCAACTACATACAAAGATTCCATTGATTTTGGCGATCACGAAACCTTCATATGAGCTTGCCACCACTTGTTGTATGGGATACCTGCCCATGACTTGTATGGCCGCCATTCCTGCTCTATCCGCCACCCAGTTACCATTATCGAGAGGGACTCGATATGGCTCTGCAATGATTGCAACGTCGCACTTTGTTTCCGTTGTTGACTGCCACAACAGTTGCTGTGCTGTGTTACAATGATTGAGATTTATTTGGGTTACCTTCATTATTGCTGGCCCACCATCGCCTTCTTGAACTCAGGGCACCTGAAACTTCCCGTCACATGGCCATTTCCGTCCTCCTTATTGCAGAGCATGCACCTCGGTTGCTTTGTACAGTCTTTTGCAACGTGCCCCTTCTCTCCGCATTTCCTGCACAGATCAGATCTGTCAGGGCCTTTGCAGTGTCTCGCCTGGTGACCGAAGCCCATGCATTTGTAGCATCTCTCCATTTTCTTAGATACCCGAGGAATAGCTTTCAACGGGCACACTGACCACCCAACCTTGATTCGGCCAGTCTTCAGCAGCTCGTTAGCTGCGTCCGAAGAAAGTCGTATCGACACCGTCTGCGTGCCACCATACGCCTTTCTCAACCGAATTGCCATCGGTACGTCTCCCAGGTTGCATTGCACCTTCAGCGCACTTTTCAACTCGTCTTCTGTTGTGATCTCGTCCAGATCCCTGCACTCGACCACTGACTCCTGGGATAAGGCTCTTACGTTCGCCGTCTTGCCAAGAGATTTTTCGACGAGCTCCTTAAAAGCTGAGCTCTTAACCGTAGGGTCCCTTTTCAGCTCGAATAGCATCTCGCCTTTCTGGGTTCGCCTGGTTTTCACCACATTCTCGCCTAGTTGTTTCAACTCCGGATCCTCTCTCACTTTCCGGAGGAGTGCTGCGTAGGACGTTTTGTCCTTCGCCTCAACAACCAGAGCGTCACCCTTGCTTCTCTCCCTACGAGGCCTAGGCTTCTCCTTATTCTTCCTGTCTTCCTTCTTCTTCTCTTCCTTCTTCCTCGCTGCTTCTTCCTTCCTCCTCGCTTCCTCTTCCTTCTTCCTCACTTCATCTTCCTTCTGTTTTTTCTTCCTCTCCTTCTGGTTCTCGACTTTACGCCACGCACCATTTTCTCCCATCTCCTTGATGCCTTCCTCGTCGTCCCTGCGTTGTTTGGGCTCCTCCTCATCTCCTGGCGTGTCCCTATCTCTCTTTTCAGGACGTGGATTTGTGGGTCCCTTCGGCGTCTCATGTGCTTGAGCCAGTCTTATGTTCTCCTTGGCCTCCAGCAGAGCCTTTTCGGCATTTTCGGCCCTTTTTCTCCACTCTTGACATTCCCGATCTGCCACTGTTATGCCGGATTTGATACCGGTCACAAGTTGCTTGATCTCTTTGTGTACGTTGTTTTTATCCTTCACGAACACATAGAGATCATCGATCTTCCTCCTGACCTCCGTCATTTTGGTTCTCCCGAGCTGCAGTTCTTGGGATTTGCTACTACTGGATATTGGTGTGAATATCTTGCTTAGCCCAACGCCTGGCTGCTCTTCTTGAAACTTACTGCTGCTGCTGGAATTTGCAGTGACCCCCAGGTTCGACACTGGTGATCTCTGCAATATCCCACTCCTTGCGAACACGTTTGCTCCTCCGTTTTCACTGTCTGGCGTCTTGCCATCGTTCTTCATATTTTTTTTGGTATTTTCTTTTTCTTCATTTTTGTTTTTTTCTCCAATTTTGTGTGTGTGTGTGTGTGTGTGTGTGTGTGTGTCTGTGTGTGTCTGTGTGTGTGTGTGTGTGTGTGTGTGTGTGTGTGTGTCTGTGTGTGTGTGTGTGTGTGTGTGTGTGTGTCTGTGTGTGTGTGTGTGTGTGTGTCACACTTGTCGCATTACTTCGGAGGGGGCCGTGCATTACGCACCTCACTTTAGCTCAGCTAATTGGCGCTTCCAGTTCGCTGATCGTCTCTCCAATTTGTGAGCCATTTTGCTCCCAGTTTCACGTTATACTCGGTCAGCCCCGGTGGTGGATTCAGCCTACTCTGACGGAGAGTGCTCTCGGCTTCGGCTTTCACTTCGCACTTGTGTGAGCACATTACCACTTTCTAGCTGGTCCTCTCGCCATTTTCGCTGCAGTGCTGACATGATCTGCGTTACTGCTCTGATGCCGGCGTTAAAGGTGCCCTCATCTCGACAAATTTCTTCGACGACATTCTCCGTGCTAAAGACGAGCATCTCCTCTCGCACAGAATCAAATCTAGGACATTCGAAGACCACGTGCTCTGGTGGTTCTTTCACATTCCCACACTTCGGACAGAAGGGTGACGTTGTGTGTCCGAACCGATTCAGGTACTTCCTGAAGCAGCCATGACCAGACAGGAACTGCGTCAAGTGAAAGTTGACTTCGCCATGCTTCCTGTTCACCCAGGTTGAAATAATCGGTATTAGCATGTGTGTCCATCTACCGTTCTCTGCTGCATCCCACTCCTGCTGCCATTTAGCCATCGACACCGTTCTCACCAATTTTCGTACTCCTCTGGTTTCTCTCGTCATATAGCACTCGTAGTCCTCCGCCAAGGTGATGCCGATTTGGATCATACCAGCGATAATGCATACTGCCTCCATCGAAATGGTTCTGTACGCACTCACGACTCGCATGGCCATGAGCCGGAACGTACTGCTCAATTTCCTTTGGTTCTGCTTCGTTTTCAGCGCTTCAATCCAGGCTGGACCTCCGTACCTTAGTATCGATGAAGACACACTAGCCAGAAGACGCCTCTTGCTACTGCTTGGGCCAGAATTGTTCGGCATGATTCTGGCTATTGCGTTGATGACCTTCCCCGCCTTCTCGCAAGCATATTCGATGTGGCTGTTAAAGCTTAGCCGGTCGTCGATCATCACTCCCAGATACTTCAGCACGCGCTTCGAAAAAATGGTGTGCTCTCCAACGGTGATTTCTGCCCGCTGCACTGCTTTGCAGTTACTGACCAACTGCTTTGCAGCTACTGACACAACATCTGCAGCTTCGCTCCTTGCATCTAGTTACCAATCGTATCTATCGCCTCGGCCGCCAGCATTTCCACTTCTTCCAGCGTCTCACCGGTTACCGTCAAGTCGACATCGTCCGCAAAGCCAACGATCTCAACTCCTTTGGGCAGCTTGGGCGTCAGCATGCCATTGTACATTTCGTTTCACAGCGTGGGACCTAGAATGGAGCCTTGTGGAACTCCCGCCGTGATTCTAAGCGATTTCTGCCCCGTGTCTGTTGCGTAGACCAGGACTCGGTTCTGGAAGTAAATACTTAGAATCCTGCAGAGGTAGCCTGGAACCCTCATTCTATGGAGCGCCTTGGCGATGGCCTCCCAGCTGGCGCTATTGAATGCATTCTTCACATCAATCGTAATCACGGCGCTGTATCGATTTACTCTCCGCTGCTGTTTGGAAGCTTTCTCGGCTCTGTCAATCACTGTCCGAATTGCATCCACCGTCGATCTCCCTTTCCGGAATCCGAACTGCCTCTCCGACAATCCGTGTTCACTCTCCGTGCATTTTGTCAGCCTGTTCAGGATGATCCTCTCCAAGAGCTTACCGACAGTGTCCAGCAAGCATATTGGCCTATACGATGCTGGATCCCCCGGCGGTTTTCCGGGCTTCGGCAACAGCACAAGCTTTTGTACCTTCCACCTATCAGGGAACTGACCCTCGTCCAGACATTTCTGCAGCACCATCTTGAACATGAACTTGTTCAACGTTGTCTTCATCTACCTCGCCATATGGTGTAGGTGGCCAGTTCGTTGGGTCATGCTGTGGGGAAAGTCCCTCCACGATGACTTTCAGCTTGTTGGGACACATTTCAACCGGCATCGATGGACCTCTGATCTTCGCCATCGCGACTCGGTATGCGTTGCCCAAGGGGTTGGCATCGGCGTCGCGGCACAGCTCCTTGAAACTATTTGACTTGCTCAGCTTTATCATTCGTTTCAGTGCAGCCCTGGCCTCTCGGAATACCACCCTGCGCTCCTCTCTGTCTACTTCTGTTCTTGCCCTCTGAGCACGCCTTCTGGCTAGAAGACAAGTAGTATGGAGGGTGCTAATTTCCTCGTTCCACCAGTAAGCTGGACGCCGCCTGTTCGTTGGCTCTAGTTTCTCGCCATTTGTGTCACATGCCCTTGCTAATGATTCGGTCAACTCGATCGCGCTTAGGCCTGGGACGCTGCTGTCTACCCTTAGGGTTTCGATGAAGAGATCCTTATTGAAAGCCTTCGTCTTCCACTTCCGCTCGCTTACTTTCGTCCTCCGCATTTCCACCGGTGTCCGTTCGCCGATACTGTACCGGATCGCCTGATGGTCACTATGGGTGTACCCTTCGCACACTCTCCAGATCGTATTTGCCATTAGCGACGTACTACAGAAAGTGACGTCGAAAATGGATTCCCTACCATCTTTGCGGAAGGTGCTGATGGTTCCTAAGTTGGCCAGACTGACGTTCAACTTTGCCAGAGCTTCTAGCAGGCTATACCCTCTTGCGTTGGTACATCTGCTCCCCCAATCCACTGCCCGAGCATTGAAATCTCCTGCGATGACGACTGGTCTCCGTCCAATGAGCTCTCCGGTGAGCCCATCTAGCATCTGGTCAACTGTCCATCTCGGGGGTGCGTAATAACTACATACATAGATTCCATTGATTTTGGCGAACACGAAACCTTCGTATGAGCTTGCCGCCACTTGTTGAATGGGATACCTGCCCATGACTTGTATGGCCACCATTCCTGCTCTATCCGCCACCCAGTTACCATTATCGAGAGGGACTCGATGTAGCTCTGCAATGATTGCAACGTCACTTTGTTTCCATTGTTGACTGCCACAACAGTTGCTGTGCTGTGTTGCAATGATTGAGATTTATTTGGGTTACCTTCATTATTGCTGGCCTACCAACGCCTTCTTGAAATTTGGGCACCTGAAACCTCCCGTCACATGGCCGTTTCCGTCCTAGTTTTTGCAGAGCATGCACCTCGGTTGCTTTGTACAGTCTTTTGCTGTCTGAGCCTTTGCAGTTTCTAGCCTGGTGACCGAAGCCCATGCATTTGTAGCATCTCTCCATTTTCTTAGATACCCGAGGAATACCTTTCAACGGACACACTGACCACCCAACCTTGATTCGGCCTGTCTTCAGCAGCTCGTTAGCTGCGTCCGAAGGAAGTCGTATCGACACCGTCTGCGTGCCACCATACGCCTTCTTCAACCGAATTGCCATCATTACGTCTCCCAGGTTGCATTGCACCTTCAGCACACTCTTTAACTCGTCTTCTGTTGTAATCTCGTCCAGATACCTGCACTCGACCACTGACTCCTGGGATAAGGCTCTTACGTACGCCGTCTCGCCAAGAGATTTTTCGACGAGCTCCTTAAAAGCTGCACTCTTAACCGTAGGATCCCTTTTCAGCTCAAATAGCATCTCGCCTTTCTGGATTCGTCTGGTTTTCACCACGTTTTGCCTAGTTGTTTCAACTCCGGATCCTCTCTCACTTTCCGGAGGAGTGCTGCTTAGGACGTTTTGTCCTTCTCTTCAACAACCAGAGCGTCACCAACCGGTGAACACTCGTGTTTATTTCAGTTACCATGGGGACATAATTTGTGATTAGCCCCGGTCCCTTTCAAATTGTATCATTACGGTTCTTATATTTGAAATGACGTTTCACATTCATCTAGTGATGGCCAATTTTCATTCGAATAATCGATTAATCGATTAACGAACCGAAAAGTAAAATATGTGTAATCGGTTATATCATGCCGATATAAGCATTAACATCTCCAGAGGATCATCACCGATCGTTTCAAACATGGGGTGCACTATCATTGGTGGAAAATGGCAGCTGTGATTAGTTGTTAATCGAATAATTGAAAAATGGGACATCTCTGATTTTGGTGTGATTGTTTTGATAAAAATGAGCGCAAAATTTCATCTCTACCGAGGGGGCAGCAGACCACAAAATTACCTTGCATACGCGGGGTATTCATTGGATGAAAGGGACCGTGAAAGAGGACACTAAAATAGAAAGTTTTTCTTCCGACAGTTTCATCTTAGTATTCATTTTTGGCGTCACCCTTGCTTCTCTCCCTATGAGGCCTAGACTTTTCCTTATTCTTCCTGTCTTCTTTCTTCTTCTCTTCCTTCTTCCTCGCTTCCTCTTCCTTCTTCCTCACTTCATTTTCCTTCTGTTTTTTCTTCCTCTCCTTCTGGTTCTCGACTTTACGCCACGCACCATTTTCTCCCATCTCCTTGATGCCTTCCTCGTCGTCCCTGCGTTGTTTGGGCTCCTCCTCATCTCCTGGCGTGTCCCTATCTCTCTTTTCAGGACGTGGATTTGTGGGTCCCTTCGGCGTCTCATGTGCTTGAGCCAGTCTTATGCTCTCCTTGGCCTCCAGCAGAGCCTTTTCGGCATTTTCGGCTCTTTTTCTCCACTCTTGACATTCCCGATCTGCCACTGTTATGCCGGATTTGATACCGGTCACAAGTTGCTTGATCTCTTTGTGTACGTTGTTTTTATCCTCCACGAACACATAGAGATCATCGATCTTCCTCCTGACCTCCGTCATTTTGGTTCTCCCGAGCTGCAGTTCTTGGGATTTGCTACTACTGGATATTGGTGTGAATATCTTGCTTAGCCCAACGCCTGGCTGCTCTTCTTGAAACTTACTGCTGCTGCTGGAATTTGCAGTGACCCCCAGGTTCGACACTGGTGATCTCTGCAATATCCCACTCCTTGCGAACACGTTTGCTCCTCCGTTTTCACTGTCTGGCGTCTTGCCATCGTTCTTCATATTTTTTTTGGTATTTTCTTTTTCTTCATTTTTGTTTTTTTCTCCAATTTTATCCATTCTGATGGGTCCCCCCTTCGGGCCGCTATCTCCACTCGTTGTATGTAGTCTCCTATCGTGATCCCATGGTTATCTATGCAAGCAGGGAGGCCATGCTAGGGTTGACACGGTCCTTCATGGGGGCCGTGTTCAGAGCCAGATCGGTGTAAGTCAGGAATGTTACATCTGAGCATACTACTCACCAATCACCAATTGGTGACGAGTTTTGAACGTATCCGGAGGCCTGCCAAGGTTTTACCGGGACGGGGGCAGCCGCACTATTAGCCCACTCGCCATTTCAAGAAGGTGTCACTTAGGGAGCAGAATAGCACGACTGTCAGCCCTGTAGCGTGGTATCCAATCCATTGTACCGTGTCGTGTCCATAGTACGATGCCGTGTCCAGTATGCCGTTATAAGGATCTTAATCTTACTGGCGTCGATCCTAATGTGCCGGTTGGCACTCCTGCGGGTTGACGAAGCATTTCCTCTATCGCCGTGTTATGGTTACCGCGCCAGTGTTCGCGTCGCACCCCCTCACTTTACTATTGTCAGAAGGACAACATTGCCCAGGCTACACCACGGGGAGGCGTGAGGTAGGAACTTGTGAGAACCAGAGCTAGGTTGTCAACTCACCATTTGTAGCCCTGTGTGTGTGTGTGTGTGTGTGTGTGTGTGTGTGTGTGTGTGTGTGTGTGTGTGTGTGTGTGTGTGTGTGTGTGTGTGTGTGTGTGTGAGTGTGTGTGTGTGTGTGTGTGTCTCTGTGTGTGTGTGTCTCTGTGTGTGTGTGTGTGTGTGTGTGTGTGTGTGTGTGTGTGTGTGTGTGTGTGTGTGTGTGTGTGTGTGTGTGTGAGTGTGTGTGTGTGTGTGTGTGTGTGTGTGTGTGTCTCTGTGTGTGTGTGTGTGTGTGTGTTTTTTTTTTTTTTTTTTTTTTGGCAAGGAGGAAACCTTCAAAAAGGCCATCGTGCCACCGCTTGACGACTGGGCGCACAGTCGCGGTGACACAGTGTGTGGGATTCTTACCGCACTAAAACCTCCTTAGACGCCTTGCCCTTTTCCCCCGGAACCACTTGTCGTATTACTTCGGAGGGGGCCGTGCATTACGCACCTCACTTTACCTCAGCTAATTGGCGCTTCCAGTTCGCTGATCGTCTCTCCAATTTGTGAGCCATTTATCTCCCAGCGTCACG
This sequence comes from Ochlerotatus camptorhynchus, assembly GCF_037179485.1. Lineage (NCBI taxonomy): Eukaryota > Metazoa > Arthropoda > Insecta > Diptera > Culicidae > Ochlerotatus > Ochlerotatus camptorhynchus. The sequence continues at coordinate 158,486 of NW_027041233.1, forward strand.
TTCTACTCGGTTATCCCTGGTGGTGGATACAGCCTACTCTGACGGAGAGTTCTCCCGGCTTCGGCTTTCAGTTCGCACTTGTGTGAGCACATTACTACTTTCTAGTTGGTCTTCCCGCCATTTTCGCTGCAGCGCTGACATGATCTGCGTTACTGCTCTGCTGACGGCGTTAAAGGTGCCCTCCTCTCGACACATTTCTTCGACGACATTCTCCGTGCTAAGGGCGAGCATATCCTCTCGCACATCATCAAATCTAGGACATTCGAAGACCACGTGCTCTGGTGATTCTTCCACATTCCCACACTCCGGACAGAAGGGTGACGTTGTGTGTCCTAACCGATGCAGGTACTTCCTGAAGCAGCCATGACCAGACAGGAACTGCGTCAAGTGGAAGTTGACTTCTCCATGCTTCCTGTTCACCCAGGTCGAAAGAGTCGGTATTAGCCTGTGTGTCCATCTACCGTTCTCTGCTGCATCCCACTCCTGCTGCCACTTAGCCATCGACTCCGTTCTCACCATTTTTCGTACTCCTCTGGTTTCTCTCGTCATATAGCACTCGTAGTCCTCCGCCAAGGTGATGCCGATTGGGATCATACCGGCGATAACGCATACTGCCTCCATCGAAATGGTTCTGTACGCACTCACGACTCGCATGGCCATGAGCCGGAACGTACTGCTCAATTTCCTTTGGTTCTGCTTCGTTTTCAGCGCTTCAATCCAGGCTGGACCTCCGTACCTTAGTATTGATGAGGAAACACAAGCCAGAAGACGTCTCTTGCTGCTGCTTGGACCAGAATTGTTCGGCATGATTCTGGCTATTGCGTTGATGACCTTCGTCGCCTTCTCGCAAGCATATTCGATGTGGCTATTAAAGTTTAGCCGGTCGTCGATCATCACTCCCAGATACTTAAGCATGCGCTTCGAAGCAATGGTGTGCTCTCCAACGGTAATTTCTGCCCGCTGCACTGCTTTGCAGTTACTGGCCAACATCACTTCTGTTTTGTGGTGGGCTATCTGCAGCTTCGCTCCTTGCATCCAGTTACCAATCGTATCTATCGCCTCAGCCGCTAACATTTCCACTTCTTCCAGCGTCTCACCGGTTACCGTCAAGACGACATCGTCCGCAAAGCCAACGATCTCAACTCCTTTGGGCAGCTTGAGCGTCAGCACGCCATTGTACATTCCGTTCCACAGCGTGGGACCTAGAATGGAGCCTTGGGGAACCCCCGCCGTGATTCTAAGCGATTTCTGCCCCGTGTCTGTCACGTAGACAAGGACCCGGTTCTGGAAATAACTACTTAGAATCCTGCAGAGGTAGCCTGGAACCCTCATTCTATGGAGCGCCTTGGCGATGGCCTCCCAGCTGGCGCTATTGAATGCATTCTTGACATCGATCGTAATCACGGCGCAGTATCGATTTCCTCTCCGCTTCTGTTTGGAAGCTTTCTCGGCTCTGTCAATCACTGTCCGAATTGCATCCACCGTCGATCTCCCTTTCCGGAATCCAAACTGTCTCTCCGACAATCCGTGTTCACTCTCCGTGCATTTCGTCAGCCTGTTGAGGATGATCCTCTCTAAGAGCTTTCCTACAGTATCCAGTAAGCATATTGGCCTATACGATGCAGGATCCCCCGGCGGTTTTCCGGGCTTCGGCAACAGCACAAGCTTTTGTACCTTCCACCTATCAGGGAACTGACCATCGTCCAGACATTTCTGCAGCACCATCCTGAACATGTCCGGGAACGTCTGGATCGCCGCCTTCAACGCCACGTTGGGAATTCCATCCGGGCCGGGAGCTTTATTCGCTTTCAACCCTTTCGCTGCTGCTATGAGTTCCTCGTTGGAGACTTGTTCAACGTTGTCTTCATCTACCTCGCCATATGGTGTAGGTGGCCAGTTCGTTGGGTCATGCTGTGGGAAAAGTCCCTCCACGATGACTTTCAGCTTGTTGTGACACATTTCAACCGGCATCGTTGGGCCTCTGATCTTCGCCATCGCAACTCGGTATGCGTTGCCCCAGGGGTTGGCATCGGCATCGCGGCACAACTCCTTGAAACTATTTGACTTGCTCAGCTTTATCTTTCGTTTCAGTGCAGCCCTGGCCTCTCGGAACACCACCCTGCGCTCCTCTCTGTCTGCTTCTGTTCTTGCTCTCTGAGCACGCCTTCTGGCTAGAAGACAAGTAGCACGGAGGGTGCTAATTTCCTCGTTCCACCAGTAGGCTGGACGCCGCCTGTTCGTTGGCTCCAGTTTTCTCGGCATAGTTGTGTCACATGCCCTTGCTAATAATTCGGTCAACTCATTCGCGCTTAGGCCCGGGACGCTGTTGTCTACCCTTAGAGCTTCGATGAAGAGATCCTTATTGAATGCCTTCGTCTTCCACTTCCGCTCGCTTACTTTCGTCCTCCGCATTTCCACCGGTGTTCGTTCGCCGATACTGTACCGGATCGCCTGATGGTCACTATGGGTGTACTCCTCGCACACTGTCCAGTTCATATTTGCCATTAGCGACGTACTGCAGAAAGTAACGTCGATAATGGATTCCCTACCATCTTTGCGGAAGGTGCTGATGGTTCCTTCGTTGGCCAGACTGACGTTCAACTTTGCCAGAGCTTCCAGCAGGCTATACCCTCTTGCGTTGGTACATCTGCTCCCCCAATCCACTGCCCAAGCATTGAAGTCTCCTGCGATGACGACTGGTCTCCGTCCAATGAGCTCTTCGGTGAGCCCATCTAGCATCTGGTGGAACTGCTCAATTGTCCATCTCGGGGGTGCGTAGCAACTACATACAAAGATTCCATTGATTTTGGCGATCACGAAACCTTCATATGAGCTTGCCACCACTTGTTGTATGGGATACCTGCCCATGACTTGTATGGCCGCCATTCCTGCTCTATCCGCCACCCAGTTACCATTATCGAGAGGGACTCGGTATGGCTCTGCAATGATTGCAACGTCGCACTTTGTTTCCGTTGTTGACTGCCACAACAGTTGCTGTGCTGTGTTACAATGATTGAGATTTATTTGGGTTACCTTCATTATTGCTGGCCCACCATCGCCTTCTTGAACTCAGGGCACCTGAAACTTCCCGTCACATGGCCATTTCCGTCCTCCTTTTTGCAGAGCATGCACCTCGGTTGCTTTGTACAGTCTTTTGCAACGTGCCCCTTCTCTCCGCATTTCCTGCACAGATCAGATCTGTCAGGGCCTTTGCAGTGTCTCGCCTGGTGACCGAAGCCCATGCATTTGTAGCATCTCTCCATTTTCTTAGATACCCGAGGAATAGCTTTCAACGGGCACACTGACCACCCAACCTTGATTCGGCCAGTCTTCAGCAGCTCGTTAGCTGCGTCCGAAGAAAGTCGTATCGACGCCGTCTGCGTGCCACCATACGCCTTTCTCAACCGAATTGCCATCGGTACGTCTCCCAGGTTGCATTGCACCTTCAGCGCACTTTTCAACTCGTCTTCTGTTGTGATCTCGTCCAGATCCCTGCACTCGACCACTGACTCCTGGGATAAGGCTCTTACGTTCGCCGTCTCGCCAAGAGATTTTTCGACGAGCTCCTTAAAAGCTGAGCTCTTAACCGTAGGGTCCCTTTTCAGCTCGAATAGCATCTCGCCTTTCTGGGTTCGCCTGGTTTTCACCACATTCTCGCCTAGTTGTTTCAACTCCGGATCCTCTCTCACTTTCCGGAGGAGTGCTGCGTAGGACGTTTTGTCCTTCGCCTCAACAACCAGAGCGTCACCCTTGCTTCTCTCCCTACGAGGCCTAGGCTTCTCCTTATTCTTCCTGTCTTCCTTCTTCTTCTCTTCCTTCTTCCTCGCTGCTTCTTCCTTCCTCCTCGCTTCCTCTTCCTTCTTCCTCACTTCATCTTCCTTCTGTTTTTTCTTCCTCTCCTTCTGGTTCTCGACTTTACGCCACGCACCATTTTCTCCCATCTCCTTGATGCCTTCCTCGTCGTCCCTGCGTTGTTTGGGCTCCTCCTCATCTCCTGGCGTGTCCCTATCTCTCT
>NW_027041233.1:165000-167500 GCF_037179485.1 Ochlerotatus camptorhynchus
TCTGGTCCGGGAGAAAAAATCAAACACGTTTTCCTACTCGATTCTAAAACTTCCCGGAAAGCGAGAAAACTACCAATCACACACGTATGACCGTCCGGGAGGCAGAGCCCCAGCGCTAGTCCGGCAAATCCAGCCGAAAAATATGAAAGCGAACGCATATATATATAGATTTGGGTCATTCTTGCTCAAGTGGGTACAGAATTTAAAAAAGTTGTTGTCGATGTCACCGATTTGAGCAAAACTGGGCCAAAACGATTATTTTGGCATTCTGAAAAACGCCTTTTTTTTTATTCTGTTCGTGCTTAGATCCTTCTGGGATACAACCCTGGATTTCCAATTTTTTTAAAAATTTCATCTTTCAGAAAAAAAATAATTCCACAACCAAATAATCTATTCGTGTTATTAGAACGTTAATTTACAGGTTTTCAACAGTATATTCTTATAGATGTGCCCACATTTGGTTTTTGTTATTGTAACTACCGTAAACAGGCTGATTACCGACAGGTATCCAAATTGTAAAAAAAATGCCTATTTTTACCATGGGTGGGATTTTTTATTTTGTAATATTTTAGGCTCAAATTTTCACCACACTTTGAAAAATACTTCTACTTTATGTGTTTGCAAGGGCAAATGATTTGGACAAATAGATTTTGAGATATGATCAGATTTATGTGAATTAAAGAATTAAAGTAAAGTTTAAAAATTATTGATTTAGTTGAAAATATTTATAGCGTCACATCAAGCGACCTCAAAAAAAAATTTATCACCGCATAACGATGTTTACAAATAGATGAATAGGATACTTACCACGCTGGAAGAAATACATCAGATTGCACAAACTCAGCCACGGATTATAATTTGAATCTTTAACCTTGTATCAAATCCAGCAGTTATGCTCTTTCGATTCAAAATAAGTTGTTTTGTCTCACAGTGTGCATCTGGAGAACTCTATAAGAAGAGGTATATTTTCAACGTTGGGAGCACTACAAAAATTGTTTCATCTCACTTGGCTGGTAGTAAACAGATATTTATGTAAAACCGAATCGCTAGTATGTAAAATGAGTACTATCCTCCAAATAGCACGGGGGATGGTACTATTTTACCATCGCTTTTTCTCGGTTGTCCTCAAACCAATCGGACCGATTAATTGTAGATGAAGAACATGACAGTTACGTTACATGAATGAAAAGCTTGTTTTCAAAAAATGAAAAATAAAGGTTAAACGTTTATTTTTCTTTATGACTAAAATAAAAGCATTCTTGCTCGCGAGGTTGTATATTAAAAAAATTATTAATTACTCAAGTAGCAGCTGCCATCCACAACAGAAATTTTATATACCTGCTAATCTATCTAATTTCTTCGTTTTTCTAAAGCACAACGTTTTGGCTGTATCCCATAGGAACGTATTTTTCATCTTTAGGACCACAATTAAATTATGGACAGAAGTAAATAAATGAGCTAGCTATGATTTCATATAATGAGAATCCTGCCTAAAATATATGAAAAATAACATAACAATATTATTGTGCCTCATCTGGTCATATCTCAAAAACTATTTGTCCAAATCATTTGCCCTTAGAAACACATCAAGTAGAAGAATTTTACAAAGTCTGGTGAAAATTTGATCCCAAAATATTAAGAAATAAAAAATCCCGCCCATGGTGAAAATAGGCCATTTTTTGACAATTTGGATACCTGCCGGTAATCAGCCCGTTTACTGTAGCTACTATTACAAAAACAAAATTTGGGTACACCTATAAGACGTTCTAAGATCACGAATAGCTTATTTGGTTGGGAATTATTTCTTCTGAAAGATGAAATTTTTAAAAATCTCGGAAATCTAGGGTTGTATTCCAGAAGGATCTAGGCACTTTAGAGCTAAATTTAAAAAAAACGTTTGTTCACAATGTCAAAATACGCGTTTTGGCCAAGTTTGGCTCAAATCGGTGACATCGACCACAGGTGGTGTACCCACTTGAGCTGGAATGACCCATATAATAACAAAATGAAAATGCATTTTCAGGTACGTTTGGTATGGCAATAACGATCAATACCCTAGCATTAGAGGCATTCGCTACCCAAAGACCAATTCACCTAACCCTAACGTGACGGTTCATGTTGTCAACTTGAGTGTATTGAAATTTATATCGCAGAAAGTTATTACAATTCCTAATTACATAAGTAATGAAAGTTACGTAGGAGGAATGGTATGGCTCTCCGCTTTAGAACTGTCAGTAACCTACACCAATCGAGAGCAAAACATTTCGCATGTTTTGCTTTGTATGGCACCGCATTTTATTTGCTCTGAGGTGAGTACAATATAATTACCGTAAACTGCCTTAATTTAGCACATGAGGGATATTCATATAGTTAGCGCATGAGGAATATTCATATAGCGCATCATCGGAGCTCAAATGGCCTGGTCAGTTAAGCGCCAAACACATTCGATTCGGATCTCATGCGTAGCGACAAAGTGACAGCTAAATCTATTGTCTAACTG